>NC_063044.1:7818069-7961699 GCF_018812025.1 Megalobrama amblycephala | reverse complement strand
GATAGTTCACCCAAAAATAAAAAATTCTGGCAATTCTGTCACCTAACAGCTGATGGTCCCCATTGACTTCCATAGTATTTTTTTCCCCATTCTATGGAAATCACTGGGTCCCATCAGCTGTTTGGTTACCCACATTCTGTGAAATAAATTATTTTGTGTTCAGCAGAGGAAATAAATTCATACAGGTTTGAGGGTGAGCAAATGATGGCAGAATTTTCATTTTGGGGTGAACTATCCCTTTAATCACTCACTCTCTCTTTTCTTTTAAAACTGTGTCATGTACTAATGGAATTTGTGTCTGGTTCAGACAATCTTTCTACAGGACAATGCCATTGGACAGATCCGTCAGCGGGATCTGTCTGACCTTGGCCAGCTGCACTACCTCTACCTGCAGAATAACAGCATCTCCACGCTAGAACCCGGGGCATTCAGAAACCTGGGCCTCCTTCTGGAGCTCGCGCTCAACGGAAACCGCATCCACCTGATCACAGCGGACGTGTTCCGCGGCCTGGATCACCTGCGCATCCTCTACCTCGCAGGAAACCAGATCACCAGACTGGAGGACTACACTTTCCGTGGACTGCAGGTGAAAGGACTGTCTGTGCCATCTGCAAATTTCCATTTCCAATTACAGTGTGTTATGGGAACATTCATTTCCAGCATTAATGTGAATAACATTAATTTAAAGGTAAAAGTTTAGCTATGACTGTATTTTTTTGGCTTGTAAGCTTCATAAACTGGACAAAAAGAGAACTCAAGAGATCATGATCACCTGAAAAAAAATACTTAGGTACTTAGATTTCCAAAATAAAATTGTAAGGAGAAAAAAAAATGCAATGGAAATATAATTGGACTATGAGTGCAAGGATTCTACTATATTATTTTGCCTCTACAAACATGATGCTTTCACAATTAAAAATATTAATATTTAAGTTTTTGACAACACTTTGAGAGTTCAAACAGTGTTATTTTAATAAAATTGAAATACTATTATACTTTTTATTCATATTTTGAATTAGATTTTATGTTTATATTTTCCATTTTAATTTTAGTTAAAGTTTTAGTAATTGTATTGCCTTTTTTTTTTTTAAATGTCTATTTATTTTTTGTATTCATTTTTATTACAGTTTTAATTTTAATTACAGTACATCAAGTTAAATTAAATGAAAATGGGAAATGTTGCTTTGGCAACTAGCTGGAATATTATATTTTATTTTATTTCAGTTAGCAGATTTTATTTTTTTGTTTTATTATAAGTAGCAAAAATGTTTTTTTATGGTTTTAGTTTTAGAATCAGTTATAATAATAAATCTGGTTTAAGTTTTATCCTGACATTTATGAAATACTAATACAATTATAAGGCTGTTCCAATAAAATTATCATTTTTTTAAAAAAATTTTATTATTTGCACAACCTTTACATAATGTTACACCAAATTGTGCAAGTTTTAAAAATACTCATAAGAGTAGAATAGAAACAGGAACCACAGAAAAGCAGAACAAAAACTAAATTAATAGGGACTTTTTTTCAGAAATATGGTAATTGAATGGAGACACTGAACTGAAAATAGATGACACTGCTTTACTCTAGGTCGCTTAGAGTAAGTGTGTTTTTATAATAGTGCCGATCATGCTCATTGCAATCATCATGATGAAATGTTGACGAATTGATTCCAGCGGTTGCAGGAGCTGCATCTGCAGGAGAATGTGGTGGAGGTGCTGGGAGATCAAGCTCTGGTGGGTCTGTCCTCTCTGGCTCTTCTGGACCTGAGCAGGAACAACCTGAGGACCCTGAGTCCCGCGTCACTGAAACCCCTCGTCAGCCTGCAGGTGCTGAGAGTCACAGGTAAGAGGTTCACATGAGCCACTGCCGCAATAATCAGAATGTTCATGAACTCTTTTTAAAGGGGTTCTTGATTATGATTTCAATTTTTTAACTTTAGTTAGTGTGTAATGTTGCTGTTTGAGCATAAACAACATCTGCAAAGTTACGACACTCAAAGTTCAATGCAAAGAGAGATATTTTCTTTTACAGAAATCACTTTTTAAGGACTACAACAAATGTCTGATAGGGACTACAATGAGCTTCCTCCTGGGTTGGTGACATCACAAACCCCAAAATTTACATAAACCCTGTCCCCAAGAACACACAACAAAGGGGGTGAGGCCATGTTGGGCTGCTTTAGAGAAGAGGAAGAGTTGTTGTTGCCATGTCATAATTTTACGCCGGACTGCTTCACAAACGAGGGTCAATTCAACGCTGAATTTGTACAAAAGATGAACATGACGTCACATGCTAGTCGATGAGTTGAATCAACTCCACAGCAACTACATAAATTTATCCACTAACCATTCAGAAACGTCCAGTTTCATTCTAAAAGTTGTAACTTCTTCTGAGTCTCTCCATCAGTGTCGACTCCGGTTTGAACAATGTAAGGCTGAACACCGTTACTGACAATCCTCATTTTGGCTGCGTGAGATTCTCCAGCTTTGTCGTTGTGGAGTATTTGAAGAATTAGCTGTTAAAGCTCCCCTCTTCTGGAAAGGGGGACGGGAGCAGCATCTCATTTGCATTTAAAGGGACACACACAAAAATAATGTTTTTTTTTTGTGTGTAAATAGCGTGTTTCACACCCAAATAGGGGCAAATTTGACAAGCTATAATAAATGATCTGTTGGGTATTTTGAGCTGAAACTTCACAGACACATTCTGGGGACACCAGAGACTTATATTACATCTTGTAAAAGGGGCATTATAGGTCTTTAAGTCTCCTACTGTTCAGATTATTCTCCTTAGAAAAGCACACGTTTGATATATTTCTATTGGTAGCTCTGCCCATTTAAGAAAAATATTTAATATTCATGATCCCAGCCTTCATTGTGATCCAGTGCTGTGCTGTTGTATGAGTTGCATGATCGGCAAATGTACCCCACTGACATGGCATTTAGATGTCAGCCCAGCTTTACGTTTGCTCAAATATTTTTTTGCACAACATGTCATCGGATAAATATTTAATAATGCTGTATTTTGAAAGGCTTATATTGTGTTTGCTCTCACAGATAACCCGTGGCGCTGCGACTGCGCTCTGCACTGGCTGCGTGGCTGGATAAACGAAGAGGGTCAGAGGCTTTTGAGCTCAGCCGAGCGGCGGATGTTGTGTGCCGAACCTCCGCGGCTCTCCCACCTCAGTCTGGTCGAGGTTCCCCCAAACAGCCTTGTTTGCATCCCGCCTGTAGTGCAACTGGAGCCCAGCCACTTGACGGTGCGTTTGGGGGAGAGTCTACGCGTGTCCTGCCAGGCGTCCGGATACCCGCAGCCACAAGTCACCTGGAGGAAAGCGTCTCACGGAAAAGCCCAACTGTCTCCCAGAGGTCTGGTGCAGGAAGTCGGGATGGATGGAGACGCAAGGACCGGCGGCAGGTTGGTGACGGCCAGGCCTGGCGGAAAAGGAGGTCAGTCGAGTCGTGGGCCAGTCCGAGGAGGAGCCGAGGAGGGAGGCGACCGGGAAAACTTTGATCCTGATACAGGAAGCGGGATGTTGTTTCTCAGCAACGTCACGGTGGCGCATGCCGGACGCTACGAATGCGAGGCCTGGAATCCCGGCGGTGTGGCTCGTGTGACTTTTCACCTCTCGGTGAACATGTCTTCGTCCCGCTCAGAAATCTGGCCTCGGTTGCACTCCTCGTCTTACTATCATCCTTCCTCTGTGGACGTGAGTCAGGAGCCGCTGTATGAGCTTGAAAGCATGGACTTCAACGCGCTGGGAACCGCCACGCAGACGGCCATCGCGGTGGGAATCTCACTGCTTGCCTTGACGGCGCTGTTGCTGCTTTGCATGATTTACAGTCGCCATCGCCAGCGGCAGAAAGAGGAAGGCGGGTACGGCGCCAGCAAAGAGGAAAGCATCCTCTACGTCAACGACTACTCTGACGGTCCCACCACGTTCGCTCAGCTTGAAGAGTACCGGGACGAACGTGGCCACGAGATGTACGTGTTAAACCGCGCCAAACCGGTGCTGCCTCCACCGCCGACATGCACCCAACAGGGTTCGGTGATAAAGGCCAGTGAGTGTCTGACTCCAGGCCGGGCCACAGGGATCGGACCACGGAGGGCTCCTGCAGAAGGAGGCGAAGGACCTCCGCTTGATCCCGAAGGGTTGTTCATGAACCAGAGCTTGCTGTTTGACACGCAGATCGCTTATGAGATCCACTGCTGAACTGTATCACTGGAAAGACTGGTTTTTTGCCAGTAGATGTTATCCTGCTGAATTTCCTTTTGTTCTGAGAGCACAAATGTTTTTTTTAAAGCATTAAGGGAGTAAGAGACTTTAAAGCTGCGTTGTGCAATTTCAGTGACATCAAATGTATTTGCAAAATGTTTGCAACATTTCCCCTGTTAGCACACCATTGGTGGATTCAGTGTTGCTACACTCTTAAAAATAAAGGTTCTTTATTGGCATTGATGGTTCTATGAAGAACATTTACCATCCATAGAATCTATCCATTCCACAAAAGGTTCATTACAGTGTAAAAAAGTTCTTTAGATTTTCAAAATGTTCTTCACACTAAGAAAAAAATTTTTCTTTTAAGAATTGTTTATTGAAAGGTTCTTTGGGGACCAAAAATGGTTCTTCTATCGCATTGCTATGAAAACCCCCTTTGAGAAACCTTTATTTTTAAGACAGTTGAACTGCTCAAACAAGCATAACATGTTGAAAACATCAGCGTTTATTCTCGTTAGGGAAATCAACCTGCGAATGGCTACTTAATTTAATGGCTACAATCTTCTCTGCACATTGCACACAGCAGCTTTTACAAGGTTAGTTCACCCAAAAGTGTAAATTCTGTCATTATTTTCTCACCTTCATGTCATTCCACACAAGAAAAACTTTTGTTTATCTTCAAAACAAAAATTAAGATATTTTAAGTGAAATCTAAAGGATTTCTTTTCCTCCATTGACAGGTATGCAACTTTCATTTTAACGCTTCAAATATTCAGAAAGAGATCGTAAAACTAATCCATATGAATTTAGCATTTTAGTCCAAATTTTCTGAAGAGACTTGATCATTTTATTTGAAATACAGATTAAATTTAGGCTTTTATTCACATATAAACATTGATCAGTGAATATAAACACAATCTTAAAGGTGCCCTAAAACCAGTTTTTACAAGATGTAATATAAGTCTAAGGTGTCCCCTGAATGTGTCTGTGAAGTTTCAGCTCAAAATACCCCATAGATTTTTTTTAATTAATTTTTTTAACTGCCTATTTTGGGGCATCATTAACTATGCACCGATTCAGGCTGCGGCCCCTTTAAATCATGCGCTCCCTGATTTCATTCAGTTATCTTCATTTTTGTTTCGAAGTTGAACAAAAGTCTTCAGGGTTTGAAACAACATGAGGGTGAATAAATTATGACAGAATTTTAATTTTTGGGTGAATTAACCCTTTAAGGAATAATTCATCCAAAAATGAAAACTGTTATCATTTGCATTTTTTACACTGGATTGTTTTTGTCAGATTTGCAAATGGAGACTTAGTGTTATTTACAAAAACACTCTACATTGTGCATATTCAACAAGTTCCTGTTTGTGTTTCACAGATAAAAAATAACAGATGCTGAAAATTCAGCTTTGCATCACAGGAATAAATTACATTTTAAAAGATATTCATATAGAAAACAGTTATTTCAAAGAGTAATAATATTTTACAATATTACTGTTTTTTTACTGTAGTGATCATAAAATAAATGCAGCCTTGGTGAGCATAAAATAAACTTCAAAAACATTAAAAACATCCCTTCAACTTTTGAACGGTAGTGTAGTTGGTTTAATCTGGTGGTTTAATCTGTCAGAAAGCAAAGGCCAAACTGTGACTCTTAAAAATCAGAACAAAAGCACACACATCACTGGCAAAAATATGCTCAAGGTTAGGTGCTCGACAAAAGAAATAATAAAAAGCAGGAAAAAGTCGGCACACCAAAGCTTCAAAATAAAACTCACAGTTCATTAAATCTGGTGTCTTTTTTACTTTGCGATGGCAGAAAGAAAAGGCCAAACTGCGACACATAAAACTTAAAACTAAAAGTGCTCTTATCACAGACGTTCTTGTGATTTTAATGTCATTTAAATAAACTGTTAAAAATGTTTTAACCACCCAGTATCCCAACTCACTATGACAGATAAAGATCATTTATATCACAGACTCTTCTTCAGAACGACATGAGGGTGAATAAATGAATATATTTTCACTTTTGGATGAACTATTCCTTCAAGACAACATTGCTGGTTTTTGCTTAAAGCAAATTTTCTTGTGGAATGAGAGCTGTTACCTTTAAAAGAAGAGATTACATGAAACTACCAAAAACTGGGTATTTTTTGTCTTGTTACTGTGAAATGAAGTGATCCAGGCTGAGGTCAATCAGAGGGTTTGACCTCTTGAACAGGGACCGTGAGGACAACAGCAAAGGACATGTGTGTTGCGACGTCCCTGTGCCAGACAGTGTGAAAAGCTTAATGTCTTCTTCTTGCAAATGCTGTCTACATATTTCAAGTATTCTTTCTTTTCGGATGCATTCCTGTGTGGATTTATTTGTGAATGGCAGGCAGCAGAACAGAAAGAAACCTGCTTAAAACAACAACCAAATGCGGGTGGGTGCTGTGTTTACTACAGACAGGATACAAATGAAGTAGTCGCATCTATTTTCTGTCTGAGGCTCATTTGCTCTCATACTCTTGACCTCTGTTGGAATAACACTGTGAATAAACAAATGGGACTCTACATTCACAGCTAGCTTTTGTAAGTTATTAGATATGCCAGTTTCTTTCATATATAACAGTATTGTTTTTGAGAGTGTGGGTATTTTTTCCTCTTTGCTATTTTCTTCCCCAGCATTATATGGACAATTGAGTAGTGATGATCACATCAGGGTATACTGTATAAAAGCATTCATTACAGCTTGTGGGAACATCTCAAGGTGTTAAGCTTCTGCTCAACAATACAATAGTTTGTGTATTTCTGTCAAATGTCTATCAAATATCAACCTATTTTATCCGAATAAATTATGCATTTATTTGAGATTTGCTAGTGTGTGTCAAAGGAAAATAGTTAAAGTTTGACCGTCACCAGGACTTGGAGGTAAGCTGCTTTACATTCACTAGGCCTATAAATTTCCTAGCTTTTTATATTTAGTGGTGTTAATAAGACATCAATATTACTGTTACAATTGACCCTTTGCTGGGAGTTTGATTGACAGGCGATGTAACCAATCATAACGCCGAATCCGCCATTTTGTCTGACAAAGCAGTCAGGGTAGTTAGTAGATTTACGTCGGTGAACTTGAACTTGAAAAATAGTGTGTACTGATGTCTTTACACGGTTGAAACAACATTCATTATGATGTTCAATCATGTTCATTTGATGCTATAAATGAACTAGTAGGAATGGATGGTTGGTTCATGAGCCGCTTGAACTGACGCACTACAATGATCTGTCACGACACATTAAAGCAGAACTCAGTAAGATTTGCGAAGCTCCCCCTACAGGTTCGTTCAGTGAATACTCGTCGTAAATACTCCAAGCGCAGCTCTGGACTACAACGACTACAACGCTCACTGGCACAGTAGTTTTGCAAATACAGTACAAGAAATCTCGATGGAGGTGGGTAATTTTCGAAATTGTCTTATAAAGTCATAATATATACATTGTTTTTGAATTACCGTAAAGCATTTTGTCACTCTCGCGTGAACTTGAACATGAGGCGAGATTGTGTCGGGTTGATGCAGCTCAACTTGCAAGTGCTGTTTTCTGGCGTAGACGTGCCAGAGAGGGTTAGTCCTCAAACACACCACTACAAGTCAATTAACCATTGTAAGGACGTAGAAAACTATTTCTGAAGGTAAAAAAGTTACTTAGTTCTGCTTTAAAGTGCTACAAAACGTTTTTTATTGTTTGAATTTCTTTAAAAATGACAAAATTCGAAATTTGAGACTTTGCTTCATTTCAAAAGTAACCTGCTCTGTCTTGTCCGTCGACATGATGTCAGTGTCCTCTTTGGTCCGCGATGTATTTTTCACTGCGTGAGAACATTATGTGTGGCGTGAGAACATTATGTGTGGCATGAGGGCGGCATGGCTTGTCGGACGTAACAGTAACTAAAGGGGGCGGATCTTTGCAAACAGTCAATAGATGGTATGCATCGACGTCACTTTCCCGCCTCCCTCAGCTGGACTGAGTGGCAAAAGAACCTGCTGCGTGACTGGATTTAATAGGGGAAACTGCGAAAACACAAGTAAAACAAACGATTACATGACTCGAAAGTGTTCCTTACAACTTGTCAAAGAAACCTAATCCATGAATATTGACATGCAGCCAGGAGTCGTGTTTCCTGATATTTATATGTGCCTGATTTCGACGCCATAAATCAATAAATACATAAATCAAACCTGCCTGTGAATATTTTATATAACTATAGGTAGGTTTAAATCCGAATAATCACTTATATCAATGTTATATCGTCATATTGTCCAGCCCTAAAACTTGTATAGTTTTTGTAAGTGTTTATTTAAAAACACCCAATTATGCAAAATATAAGATGGTAAATATTTAATTGATGAGTTCTCACTACAATATATAACAATACAATATATACGGTATGATTTTACCTCAAGATCCAACAATTTGACACAAAATGATTCTGCAAATCCATGTTTCTCTGCCTGGAGTCCAGCTATTTCTGTGAATTTCAGTGATCCATTTGCTTCTTTTTTTCTGAAGCATTCGGCAGTCTGTAAAAATATAGATTTTGTGTCAAAGCTATTTGTACAGTCAGTCGCAAAGCTCTTTCCCGTTTTGGAAGTGTTTTGTGTGTTTTTCGCGGCATTCACACTGAAAACGTCGGGTTGAGTGTAACCCCTGTTCCCTGAGTAAGGGAACGAGACGCTACGTCCAATGACGTGATGGGAACCCTCTGCATTTTGTGTTCTGCTATCTTGCAATACCAGAGAACCTGGAGTAGAATTTACATCAAGATTGTAAAATCTAATGAAAGTGTGCTGGGATGACCATCCAGCTGCACCACATATATCATCTAATGACATTCCTGACATTAGAGCTTTCGAAGCGGCCATACCTCTCGTGGAATGAGCACGAATAGCTAAGGGACATGGTTGTCCCACTGCTTTGTAAGCGAGTGAGATGGCCTCGACCACCCACTTGCTCATCCTCTGCTTAGATGCTGGGCCCCCCTTCTAGGGGACCCGTAACACGCAAATAATTGATCTGTTTTTCTCCACAGGGCAGCTCTGTGGACGTAAGCATCTAGCGCCCTCACAGGGCAAAGCAGGTTTCGTCTTTCCTGATCCAGATTTACAAAATGGAGGTGGGCAGAAAGCCTCCAGTGTAATGGGACCCGGGACCCTGGTGGGGACCTTTGGCACGTAGCCAGGTCTAGTATGTAGAAAAGCCTTAATCATACCAGGTGCAAATTCTAAACATGACGGAGCGACTGACAGCGCTTGTAAATCACCAATCCTTTTTATTGCTAACAGAAATACTGTTTTTAGTGTCAGAAATGTATCTGACACTTCCTCTATTGGCTCAAAGGGAGCCTCGGCTAACCTTTGTAGCACAATAGCTAGGTCCCAGTTCGGAGTTTTTGTGCGCACTGCAGGCCTCAACCTCAGTGCACCACGGAGGAAGCGTATAACCAGGGGTCTCGACCCGCCGAGGAACCCCCTACAGGATTATGATAAGCCGAAATGGCTGCAATGTATACCTTCAATGTTGAAGGGGTTAAGCCTTCTGAAAACTTTTCCTGAAGGAATTGTAGCACAAAGCTAATAGGAGACTGGACAGGGTCCATATTACATTGGCCACACCATGTAGCGAACAGTTTCCACTTATACATGTATAGCTTCCTCGTGGAGGGAGCTCTGGATTGAAGGATGGTCTCCACAACCTCGGTTGGGAGACCAGGGGCACGTTCAAGCTCACACCGGTGCGCAACGTTTTGCTACGGTTTCCGGGTTGAACGACACGTTTCCTGGAAACGGTGTGCAACGGTGTGCAACGGGTTTGAGATATGTTTTCTCTTGTTTGGTGGGTGTGTCAGAAATGTCAGCCCAATCAGCGGCAAGATGTATATAACCCACGCGGTATTAAAGAGGCAGCTCGCACAATGGGTATTAATGTAACATAAAAATACTATACTTATATATTTTGCTATTGTGATGTGACACTTTAATAAACTTTTCTATAATCAGAGGAGTATAGTTGGTAAATATTACAATATCATATAGCACAACAACGGTGATCAGCAATATTGATAAGCCTAATACTCACAATAAAAATAATATAGATCAACACAGTCTCGGAGGTAAGAAGTGGATTATCCTTCACCTGAAATGTTTGTCTTTTCATCATGAAGTGCAAGTCAAATGTTGTATAACAATAATTAGAAGTTTCCACAAATCCTTTCACTGGATTGGGATGTTCTCTTTTATTCTGGATGGCAAGGTCAGTGACTGTAACATCGAGCGCATTTTGCTGTATTAAACACGTATTTATACCGATTTAATCAGGCTCCGAAAATACCTCAAAAAGAACACAAAGAATGGCCTTCTCAGCTGCCATAGTTGCAACTCTTGCGTCATCAGAACGGGGTGTTCAACGCGCCACCGTTTCCGTTTAAAAAACGTTTTGCAACGTTTTGTCGGGGCTGAACGCAGCCCTGATTCTATGAGCCTTGCCCCCTCAGAGGCCAGGCCCACAGTTTCCACATTTCTGGGCGGGGATGGAGAATCGTGCCGCCTGCTTGTGACAGGAGATCCTGCCTGAGAGGAAGCTCCATAGGAGAGCCGTGAAGAAGTGATATTAGGTCCGCAAACCATATTCTGGTTGGCCAGTAAGGGGCCACCAATATTAGGTCGACCCTCTCCTGGCGAACCTTCTCCAGAACTCCCGGGAGCAATGAGACTGGAGGAAATGCGTACAGACGCAGCCTCGGCCACGTCTGTAGCATAGCATCCAGCCCTAGAGGTGCTGGGTGCTCCAGAGAGTACCACAGAGGAGCACTGAGTTGACTCCTCTGTGGCAAATAAGGTCGACTTGAGCTCGACCGTAAGTTTTCCATATTAACTCCTCCACCTCGGTGTGGAAGTTTCCATTCCCCGGGTCTCGCGCTCTGCCTCAACAGAGCGTCCGCTCCCACATTTAGGACGCCCCGGAATGTACGCTGCTTTTACAGAAAGGAGCTTTCCCTGGGCCCACAGGAGGATGCGACTGGCCAGTTTGCACAGTAGGCGAGACCACAGACCCCCCTGATGGTTTATAATACGAGACTACCGTAGTGTTGTCCGTACGGACCAACACATGGTGTCCCCTCAGGTCTGGGAGGAAGTGCTTTAATGCAAGAAACACCGCCATCATCTCCAAGCCAATTTATGTGCCAGGAGAGCTGATGGTCCTCCCATAGACCCTGAGCCGAGCGACCACTCATGATCGCCCCCAGCCCGTGAGGGAAGCATCTGTTGTAAGCATTACGCGACGACGAGAAGTCCTCAGCACGGGTCCCTGGGACAGGAACCAAGGCTTTTTCCACATGACCAGAGCACGAAGGCATTGCCGCGTGACTTTGATCATGCGAAAAGGATTTCCCCTCGGGGAAAACCCCTTGGTCCTGAGCCACCACTGTAAGGGTCTCATGTGCAGAAGGCCAAAAGTAATAACGTTGGACGCAGCTGCCATCAGACCCAACAGTCTCTGAAACTGTTTTACAGTGAGTGACTGGCCTAACTTCACCCCATTCACGGCCCGAGAATGGAATTCACACGAGCAGGAGACAACCGCGCCTGCATCGTGGTGGAATCCCAGATTACTCCTAGATAGTTTGCAACCTGACTCGGGACCAGCACACTCTTTTTGGCATTGAGCCTCAGCCCAAGCTTTTTCATGTGCGACAGAACAACATCTCGATGTTGAACTGCCAGTTGCTCTGACTGAGCTAATATCAACCAATCGTCGATATAGTTCAGCACGCGGATGCCCTGGAGTCTCAGTGGAGCCAGCGCTGCATCCACGCACTTCGTGAACGTGCGGGGTGAGAGGGATAGGCCAAAAGGAAGAACCCTGTATTGGTAAGCTTCGCCCCCGAAAGCAAACCTGAGGAATCTTCCTGTGAGAAGGATGGATGGATACATGGAAATATGCGTCTTTCAGATCTATCGCCACAAACCAGTCCTCAGACCGGATCTGTGGAATAATCTGTTTGAGTGTGAGCATTTTGAACTTCAACTTCTTTACAGATCGATTTAGCACACGTAAATCTATGATCGGACGCAATCCTCCATCCTTCTTTGGAACAATGAAGTAGCGGCTGTAAAAGCCCGACATTTTGCTGGGAGGAGGAACCCTTTCTATAGCTCCTTTTTGCAAAAGTGTCGTAACTTCTTGTTCCATCAGACTGCTCTGGGCTACCACTGTGGGAAGAACCCCTTTGAACTTGGGCGGTCGAGAACCGAACTGAATTCTGTAACCCTGTTCTATCATGAGCAGCACCCATTTCGAAATGTTCGGGAGACGTTTCCATTCTTCCACAAATTCTACTAAGGGAACCAGTCTCTCGAGACTGGTCTCTGGTGTTTTTTGAGCACTTGGCTCGTTCATCTGACGCGGCGCACCGGCAGACAGACGAATCAAGCGCTGACCAACCCTCGGAGGAGGATCGGTGGAGACCGCTGCGCCCTGACACACTGGGTGGCAGGGTTGGCAGAACGCCCCCCTGAGGGCACCGGAGAGGAGCGGGTATTTGATATTTTAATAACCGAACCTCCCCGGAGGGGGCTGCCTTCAAAAGCCCCGGACGACTGGCGTCAGGACTTTTTCTTTGAAATAATGACAGTCCTCAGATCCGCCCTACCCCCGGAAGGCTTCGCCTGTGCCGCTCGCCCCAGTCCCCAAGCATTCTGCGGGAGAGCATGAGTGGCGACACTGGCCTTCTGCTGCACTCTATGCGTGGAGGAGCTGGCTGTCGGCCGAGGCTGCTCCCGCCCAGTAGCCTCGGGGGAATGAGAGCGACGGGGGAGAAGCTTTGAAAACGCCGCTGATTGTTTGCGTGTCTCCTGGAACCTGTCGACGACAGTTGTTACTGCGTCACCGAACAGGCCACCAGGAGACAGCGGCGCGTCCATAAGCACATTTTTATCCTTTTCTTTTATGTCGGATAAATTAAGCCATAGATGCCTCTCCGTGGTTGATTGACTTGGCCGTCTCCTTGGTGGCCCGGAGAGCTAGATCTGTCGCTTTTCTCAATTCATGAATGGCTTCAAATGATGCTTCCCCGCTCTCATCGATTTCCCCCAGCAGGTCGGCTTGATATGCCTGCAAGATAGACATTGTATGCAGGCATGCTGCCGCCTGACCTGCCGCCGAATAAGCCTTGCCCACCAAGCTAGATGTAGTTTTTAACGGCTTGGTGGGCAATGTTGGGGTCTTGAGGGATGATGCAGACTCGGGCGAGAGATAGCTCGCAAGCGTCTCTTCAACCTGAGGCATCGCCCCATAGCCGCGGTGTTTCAACCCCGTGATGTTACTATACAATGACGTTTGGGGGCTGAGGGTCACACTGGGGTAGTGACTGTGCGGGAAGAAACCTTTCATCTAATTTACTTTTAGGTTTATTTTCACTTCTCTCCGCGGGCCAGTCTATATTTAGCTTTTCAACTGCCCTGGTCACCACTTCCACCAGCTCCTCATATGCTGGAGATGAGGATGGTGGTTCCCCATCTCCCTCATCGACATCCTCCACATCAACCTCCTTGGAGGAAGATATGTTGAGTGCCGGTGTCTCCCTCCGGGGGAAAGAAACCGCAGCGCGTGCTTCCA
The DNA here is from genome assembly GCF_018812025.1 of Megalobrama amblycephala. Lineage (NCBI taxonomy): Eukaryota > Metazoa > Chordata > Actinopteri > Cypriniformes > Xenocyprididae > Megalobrama > Megalobrama amblycephala. The sequence continues at coordinate 7,947,817 of NC_063044.1, read as the reverse complement.
CCACCAAAGGAGAGACACTGGGTCTAGCAGGTAAGGAGAGCGATAAAGGCAGAGCCCGTCTCTCCCCCCTCTGCTAGATCCATTTGTGAGCCCCACGAGTGCAGCCTTCGCTGTGCCTCAGCAGCAGCGGGACCGGACCCACGGGGAACACTCACCTCGGCACCCTCCTCGAAGAGCGCCCGGCGAGATCGCAGCACTCTGAGAGTGAGCCGTTCACAGTGTACACAGACAGGTCCCTCGAGAGCTGCCTGTGCATGCTCAACTCCCAGGCATCTCACACACATCTCGTGTGTGTCCCCAGCCGCAATGAAACGCGGGCAGGGAGACGCACACTTAACAAACTGCTGATTTTTTTCCGCCATTTATATATATATATATATATATATATATATATATATGTGTCTTATTGTGCTTGAAACTCTTGTCCTCGGATGAAGAGATCACTGTGTGCAAATGCAGGGACAAACAACACTAAATAAGACAGACAAGATACAGATAGCGCTTGCTGAAGACAACAGAAGCTAGTGTTCTTTGTTCTGGGTATGCTTTATAGTTTCCTGGTCCGTGACGTCACCCGCCTCTGACGTCACGTTTCCTCATTGGTTGGATACAGAGGTGCTTCACGAACACAAAATGCAGAGGGTTCCCATCACGTCATTGGACGTAGCGTCGATGTTCCCACGAAAGGGAATCAATGCTGCCGCTCAGTCTTTGTGTCACTCAGTGGGCGTCACCACAGTCATAACGGTCGACGAAGAGGTCACGTGCATACCCTCTATTGGAAACGGTTTGATTTCAAAAAATAAATAAGAATCAGATGACGTTCGTCAATCAGAAGTTCAGAACCATTACATTCTTTACTGTTCTCAAACCGTTTTACTTTTAGTTACATAAACAAATTCTAAACTAAATTAAACATATAAGTAGCCTACTCATTATGCGGATTTGTGCTACGGGTATACAACGAATTTTGTAAATGATTATTAATTTACACTATAGGCCTTAATTAAATTTAAAATATAGAGGTTGTGCTTTGGCTCTGCATGACTATGTGGATAAATATCCTACTGCTCATAAAACATTCACTACTAGGCTTAAGAGATAACCAGTTTAGATGGAAAAGATCTCTAGTTGAAGATGTTACTTTAGCTAAACCCATTAATAGACACAGTACTTCCTTGAAAATAAATTACAGCATTGCAACATCTCATGATGAAACGACCATTCATAACAGATAATGCTTTACAATGTCTGTTAGAGAGCTACACATGGAAATTTATCTGTTCAATAAAATACCTTACCCTGTTGAGTAATAAAAACAGCATTTCCGTGTCGCTTTTACATTTCAAATCATAGACTTTAAAGGGGAGGTGTAATGCTATTTTATACATTTTTACTTATTTACACTGTTAAAGAGTTGAATTCTCCTGCTAAACATTGCCAAAGTTTCAAAGCACGAGTTGGACATATGATGGAGTATTTCTGTGTGAACTTCCAGTTGCTGACATATTTTGCCGAATTTCTTTAGAGTATGGCCTGTATCATGTCATAAAGTATCATATTCTGTATCATATTCTCCCTGATAAGCGTGCGCACACACATCACCCAGAGCAAGAGCATGCCCATCAACGTGCTTCGGTCGGGATACGGAAACTGAGAGATTTTTGGCTGTGTCCAAATTCAGGGGCTGCACCCTTTGAAGGCTGCTGTAAGGCTTGATTTTCCTGCTAAACAAAAACTGAGATCAAGCGTCCTGCAATAAAATAATAAAACTTTAATCTGGAAAGAAGATCTCAAAGAAGTAGCAATGGACAACGCCTCGCCCTAACCCCAAAAGGACAACGCCTCCCCCACACACACACACACACACACACACACACACACACACCTCCCCTTCCTCTGGCTCAAGTCACTGAAAGTTATTCAAAACATATAATGTAACTTGTGTATCTATTGTTTTTCCCTTTTCATGTTTGGTATCATTTAAATTGTCTCAGTGCGATTGGTTAGATGGTCTCAATTTCACAGCAGTCACTAGTATCATGAAGAAGATTGAAAACTAAGGAAAATTCTGTCCTCTTTTGGGTGGTGCCTTTTGTGAAAACCCACTCCTCTCCCCCAAAACAGGTGTTGGTGTAGTAAAAATGTATGACCCTTTCTGTTCTGGTCTGTATATAAGGTAAATTGCAAAGCAGTAAGGGGGGATCATCTGTAGGAGAGACCCCCACAGAGATGGGTGAATATCTTCAGACATTCACCCATCCCTGTGTATATATGCATTTCTTTGAGTAATCGATGTTATGCATTTATCATTTCTGAATTGGCTTTAATTGGTTATGTGTGTAATTGACAGGATACACTGTTACCTGACAAATAAAATGGTATATTTGATTTACTCTGGATTCTCCTGATATCATTATTACCAGTAAATTATGGGAGGCTAATGCTACCGTAAATCTGTGTCCAGGGTAGAACAAACTGAAGGCGCATGAATGAAGGAGCAGTAGGCACTTCATCTGAAGACCTTTTGATTTCTGTTTACCGCTGATTTAGCAAGTTGTATGGAAGTGGCTAAATTAAAATACACTTTTGTTCGAGTGAGCAGTAGGCAACCGACTAAAGGTATTAGCCAACTCATTACACCCTCTGACGAAGATCAGACTGGCGAGTTTATGTCCGTGAGTTTACCGCGAAATCCCGGGGTGAGTATCTCTGTGCGGCATCGGGTCCCTAATAACTGAACAATTGAAATATGGAATATCCAGAATCATCAAATATCTAAATTAATGCATAACTAATGATGAATTTCTAATTGGAAACACAACCTAAGTGTAAGAATCATTTGAAATTGGAGTCAGATTAAGCGAGTGAAATTAAGTGAACTTAATAGAGACGCTGAAAAGGCATACACGCTTAAACCTTCCCTGTCCTGTGGGAAACCGTCATTGGACCCATTAGGCGGGCCTTACACTGCATACATCATCGAGGCAGTCTCATTTAAGAAAAATAACCATTAGACTGCAAAGTAAGCGAGAAATGACAGTATTTTACACCTCACAATGAATATAAGTTTTATTACGGTTACTTTTCTTATAATAATCCTTGATGAATTATGCAGCCTTCAAATGCGACCTCCGGAGGATACAGCCTCCGAAATGAGACGCAGCTCCTGTCAACAAAGGAGTGTGTTTTTGGTTGTGAGGGAAAGATTAATTTTTTTCAGCAAAAACCCTGCATTAAGGGAACAGAGGATGAAGTTTGTTTTTCCGAGGCAGCAACGGAGTTGTGCATGTATGTTTGTTTGTTCCCGGGATTTCGGTGATGAATACTTTGTAAACAAGTCCCAGTTCTGCGCTGGATTAGCAGATCGCGCGTGGTGAGTAAAGCTGCATCAGATGTCTGTGTTTTGTCGGCAATCTGCGCTCAAGTGCATAAAATGTAAACAACACGAACACTTTTGTTCCCTTTTTATTTATAATGATGTCACAGCTTGCAGACAATCTAAGCTGCACGTGCTCGTGACTCTTTAGCTCTGCCCACGGCACTGACGGCAGGCACGACTCCAGGAGCTCAGCTTTTTTCGGAAAGACTCAGTACAGTGTATCTATTTTTTATAATGATAAAACCTAAAGACTTTTTGGAGATATGAAGAATGCAATATTAGGCCTACTCTATATGTACTCAAGATTAACATGAGACTGGCAGAAACTGTGTGTGATTTACTGCAGAACTCATTATGTCGGGGTGAAATAAACAGTTATGGAAATGTAGAAATTAAAGATGAAGCTCCAATCTCTTCTTGACTCCCCCCCCCCCCCCCCCCCCAAAAAAAAAAAAAATTCGATATAATATATAAATATATATAAAGTATACACACACACCGATCAGGTGTAACATTATGATCACTGACAGGTGAAGTGAATAACACTGATTATCTCTTCATCACGGCACCTGTTAGTGAGTGGGAAATATTAGGCAGCAAGTGAACATTTTGTTAGAAGCAGGAAAAATGGGCAAGCATAAGGATTTGACTGAGTTTGACAAGGGCCAAATTGCAATGGCTAGACGACTGGGTCGTCTTGTAGACACTTGTGGGGTGATCCCAGTCCCGGTCAGTGCCTATCAAAAGTGGTCCAAGGAAGGAACAGTGGTGAACTGACGACAGTGTCAAGGCTCAATGATGCACGTTGGGAGTGAAGGCTGACCCGTGTGGTCCGATCCAACAGAAGAGCTACTGTAGCTCAAATTGCTCAAGAAGTTAATGCTGGTTCTGATAGAAAGGTGTCAGAATACACAGTGCATCACAGTTTGTTGCGTATGGAGCTGCATAGCCGCAGACCAGTCAGGGTGCCTATGCTGACCCCTGTCCACCGCTGAAAGTGCCAACAGTGGGCATGTGAGCATCAGAGCTGGACCACAAAGCAATGGAAAAAGGTGGCCTTGTCTGATGAATCATGTTTTCTTTTACATCACGTGGATGGCCGGGTGCGTGTGCGTCGCTTACCAGGGGAACGCATGGCACCAGGATGCACTACGGGAAGAAGGCAAGCCAACGGAGGCAGTGTGATGCTTTGAGCAATGTTCTGCTGGGAAACCTTCAGTCCTGCCATCCATGTGGATGTTACTTCGTGGAGTCCATGCCTCGATGGATCAGGGCTGTTTTGGCAGCAAAAGGAGGACCAACACAATTAGGCAGGTGGTCATAATGGTCATAATAGGCTGATCGGTGTATATACACACACATACACACACAAATTATGTGATACAAAATGTATAAAATCCCATATTACACTGAATGAAGAGCCATAACTAGACAGCATATTTATTATTTTATGTATTAACATGAAATACGTTCTGAGGAAACTATTTTGCAAATCGCAATTACGTTACATGCCAACATATAAGCAGTGCTATTACGTTGGTCCTTAACCTAATAAAGCCAATTTATTGCAGTGCTATTACGTTTGTCCTGAACATAATACATCCAAAGCAGGTTTCTTTTCACACGTAGCAGCTAATGCTGTTCATTTTGTTTTAATTATTTACTCCCTTTTTTCTGATCGGGCTACAAAATATTATTTATGCCAGGGGGAGTCAAATGGCGGCACCCAGATAATTTTTATCTGGCCCTCCAACTGGTTTTTGATGTTTAAAACCGCTCGCAATCTGATATCAAAGTCCCCGCAAAGGTTTAGCGTTTTCAGCGGTGAGTTTAACGTTGTTGCAAAGATTTTTCTGATCTCGCCAGAATAATGTGAAACTGCTACGTTTTGGTTGCTATGAACAATATTTTATTTTCTGCATCAAAATAAGGTTTGATTACATTTTAAGCAAAAAATATATATTATTTATTTTCATAATATTCATTCAGTGAATGTACATAATCACTCGCTTGCGCGTTGTTGCAAAGATTTATCTGATCTAGCCAGAATAATGTGAAACTGCTACGTTTTGGTTGCTATGAACAATATTTTGAGTTAGTTTCTGCATAAAAATAAGGTTTGATTACATTTTTAGCGAGAAATATATATTCTATTTTCATAATATTCACTCAGTGAATGTCAACCCGTTCTCACTCCTGACCGTTCTCACGCTGAAGAAGTCTCCTTCAGAACACATCGCGATATTTGGCATCAGTTCGCGTGTGCTGGATGTTGGTAAGTAGTCGTAAATACGCTGTTCTAATGTTTGATATAATGTCTTTTCTGTTTGCAGATATTAATCAGATTAACGTTAGCTCCCTCATGTTCAGTCACTGCATTATATCTGTCACCTCCGCTAAGGTTTTGCTTTTCATTGTTTTCTATATTAAATACTAAACTAGGGTGATTAAACACTGTCACGTGACGTGCAATATATTGCACAATATATATAACATATTCATATCAGGTTCAAAGTAGTACAAGTGTAGTTTCAAAATGGTATTTGTTGTAGAAGCACGGTAAAAAACAACACTTACCATGGTTTTTACCACAGTATTGGTAGTTTTAATGTGATTTTTGTTGTAAATACAGAGTAACCACAACACTTATCATGCTTTTAATGCCTAATAATGTTAAATCCAAAAACTGTAAGGTCAATAAGAACTTCTTTCCTATATATATTTATATATAAACCTATATATTATAAATAATGATATTTTCTTTTCTCTTGTTTTAGCTGAAAAGACAAAAAGGGCCTTTCGGAAATGGATGAAGGAGACAGAAAGCTGCAAAGGCAAATAATTGCAATGGTATGTATGTGTTGCTTTTAACCCTTTATCAAACATTTTATCAAGCATTTGTTAAATAGTCTCACAGTAAATTAAAATTAAAGTCAAATCCTGTACATATTTATCACCTTATTTGTAAATCAGTTGTGCCCCTTCTTGGACAGTTGGACGTCCCACACATAAAAGTTTATATTAATTCCATTGAATTCTTTAAAATGATTACAGATTGGGCCCAAAATGTTCCAATGATACATGATGTCTCTCCGCACCTCATAACTACCTCTGTTTGCAAGAGTGGAAATTATCATTTGACTTGTCACATGACATCAGATATTCAATTATTTTGTCATGATCATTTACACTGCTGATAATGTCCTGCTTGCATGTGAAACATGTTATTTATTTATTTTTATTTTTTATTTTTTAAAATATGAATATAGCTTGCTATACTTTTAATCATGGAAATGCCCACACATCAGTGAACTTATTACATAAATGCATTTAACATTTAATTGTGCAACACTCTTTACAGAAGGAAATCCTACGGTTATGTATGAACTCACAACATCATCATCAAGTGCTGTGCTGGGCACATTGGGTAACAAGTGTCCTCCAACGTATCCAATCTGTGACCACATTCTCCACATCTTCCCATGGGACACCGACATTCTTCAGGCCTTCGTTTCCATGTCTTCCCCTGCATTCTCCTGGTGGTGTCCACTTCATATCTGTCTTTGGGTGTTGTTGTTTGGTCATGCTTAGGGTGTGTCCGGGGAGGTGCACCCTTCACTCTGTCACAGTTTTTAAAAGTCTTCACGTGGACTCCTCCTTATGATCTCCTTGAAACGTGCAGAACCAATATTGAAAATAGTAATTTATCTTTTTCCATATTCTTGCCTTTATCAAAGAAGCACCAGTGCTCATCCGGAGTTTTGGTAAAAGTTCTAGTAATGCTGCGACTATAGTCAAATATGTATTTCTGCATGTGTGTATAGCAGGTGTTTGTCCGAACAATTGAAGTTAGTGAGAGTGTTCAGGAAAACCCTCTGAGAACAATCAATATTTATTTAATTCTGTTTGGTGCTGATATAGAGTATTACAGAAATGACACATTGACATTCTGGACATTATTCTGTGAGTTTGTTACCTCTTCATTTAGATGGACTTGAAAATGTCTTGCATTTTGTTTCATTAAACCTTTTATTACAGTGTCACTATAGTAAATGTCCACCTTAACTACATCTATGGTATCATTATATCAGTACCTGGATAATGTAAATGTAACATACCCATGAATGTATTTTATAGAAGCATTTTATTGCTGAAAATATTTAACATTTATAAAATGCATTAACTATTTGAATTTGCCTTTCATTTAGTTACAGTAAAAGTGAACAATAAACACAATATTGTATTGTATTAAAGTTGAGAATGTAAAATGTTAATTTTTTCCCCCTATTCTTTAAAGAAACATATTTTCACATGGAATTTTATCTCATCTCTTGGTTTGTAAAAATAATACTTCATCATATCGATTTGTGTAGTTATATTTCACTATAATAGATTGCCTCTGTAACTGGATATATTTTTTTCTCACAATTAACTGATTTTTATACTGTTGTGCAGTAGTTTGGGGACTACATTTGTCTTTGACACTAAATATTGGAATATGATTACAAAATCGAGTACATTCATTATGCTTTTATTTATATTTATTTTAATTCCAAGAGTTCAAATGGTGAAGAATGGTATAAATAAGTGATTAAATGTATACCTTTAATATACTACATATCTACTGTAAATGTTAGAAGCACTTTAGTAGATGCAATTATATCTCTTTCAAATATATTTATGCATCAGTTTAAAACACAAAGGAGTCTTTCGTTGTAAAATGTGATTTTTATTATATTTAATTAGATTAATTATATATTTAAGGAATCTTTCTCGTCAGCCGGAACCGAAGGAGATCTGTCGTCATTTACCATAAATGGACAAGTAAGCGTGACGCATCTGTTCAGCTGTGTTGTGATTGGCTGTGACTCTATCGCAGAACTCGCTGTGATTGGACTACCTTTCAACCCATATAAAACGGCGCTTTATCTTACAAAGTTTGTTTTAGTGTGAATATTACGTTACTCATACATTAAGTTAACTATAAAGTGTTTCCATGTTGTGAGAAATTACTCCTTTACCGAGATCCCAACCCTAACCCTAGCTTCTCAATGAACTACAGCGCCATGTTTCCCGTTCATTGATAGAATGACAGAGACATATGGGTAATGTAGTTTAAAACGTTTAGTAAAGAAATGATAAATGTTAAAATAATAAGATCTTTAATGGACAACTCGATATCTAAATATGTTTATTGTGCAAACATTTATTACATATATGAGGGACAGGCTGAAATTTAATATTTTACTGTAATCACTATTAAAAAACCTTTATGCCAGCTTTCCATGTATGTCTGAAAACTGTGCCCAACATTATTTAGTAATCATAGCATAAGCAGTTGTCCTGTTGATTTTCTCTTTGATACGCTAACCGGACTTTGAGTTACAGCCATTTGAAATGTGCATTTTTTTTGCTCTTCCAGGGGCCGGTACTGGCCCCTTGGGGGTGGAAGGGCATTAAAATCTACACAGGTGTGTACTCCTCATCATGGATAACAAACTTTGTTGAATCACATTTAAATATTGCAGTATTTTATCATTTCCTCATTTTCCATTCTAACATCATGCTTGTATAGGTTTTTGATGGGTATTGTGAGACCATCTGATGAAATATGGAAATATTATAACAAAATGTTGTAATACAATAATAATAATAATAATAATTGATTAATTGAATAGTAGTTGATTATTTCTTTGCTTTTTTTTGTATGAACACCAATAAATATAATGGATGAACCCACAACAACTTGCCATTATCCAGCTGCCAGTGTTGGCAGTAAACTAAAAACTATTTATATTTACACTTCACTATTACTGTTACACAAGGATAATGCACTATTCAGTAAAATAAGAAACTGTGCCAAAATGTCATTATCACCCCCTCTTCTTGCTCCTCACATGCCTGACATCAGTAATGTCCAGCTGTCATTTTGAATGCAGTAGTAGATGTACCAGAATGATCAACATCGATCTTCTTCAGCTCTGCTTGAAGTGTTTGTATCAGTATAACCCACTGCAGCCTCTCTTTATTCACATTCCTTCCCTTTATTTATCTGGAAACTGCCATCCTTTGTCACAACATGAAAGTATATGCAACTTTTGGTGCATTGTTGTCCCAAATATCATGAATTAGATCGAAAATATTTATGTAATATATATTTATGTATTAATAAGTAAAACAATCATGGAAATTATATGTCATTTTTTTAAATTATGAAATAAACTCAGCTTAGTTAAATTGTATTTACTCTACCAAACACCACGTTCACCATAATTTATTACACAACACTTTATTGGAGGATACAGCATAAGGTTGAAATTTGCATAAAGACAAATGAGATTCAAGATAAATAAAAACGTGTCTTCAAAAATACGTTAACGTCATAATAATCCATTCACAGACTTTACTCCTATTGCACAAATGAGCGCCACAGAATCCCATCCAGTCAACTATGATCCAGAAAACAGATTTGATATTGAGTTTAAAATAAAGATTCATTATCACAGCTGAACTGGGTTCTTGCTCTTCCCTGTACACGTCTCTATCATGTTCATGTTCTTCTTCTAAACAGTTTGTTCAGTTGTACTCTACAGTACAACTGATGACCAGAAGATGTGATCACTGATGTGCTGTAGCTTTTTCTCAACCAGAGGAAGAAGTCTTAACATCCCATTGTCAGGCGTTCTTCAGTCCTGGTCTAAAAGTAAAACAAAAAAACACAGACAATTCAAGTTAAGTAGTTTAATGGACAGCCAGGTCAGCTTATGTTCTGCATGATTTAAACAGTGGTGGGCTACTCTGGCCCTCAGCGTCCATGGTCCTGCAGATTTAGCTCCAACCTCAAACCCAACTGCCTATAACTGTCTATAAGTACACCTGAAGACTTTGGTTAAAATTTTCAGGTGTGCTCAATTATGGTTGGAGGTAAACTCTCCACCTCAAAAAGGAGACAGCAAAAGGGCTAGAGTTGCCTGTTCCTGATTTAACTTTACAAAACAGCAGTACATAATATATATATTATAATAAAAATGCAGCACAGACTGTAAGCTAAGTTCTGAACAAAAACTGTTTTACCCATATTAACAGCAACCTGTTTTAAAAGATCTTTTAGAAAGGCATGCTCTCTTTTGAGCCTTGATTTCTTTCAGGACAACATACTCTTCTGTTTCTTGTTTCAAGAGCATAATTTGGTCAAAAACCAAGTGATAACCTGTACAATGTAAAATTGTTAAAATACTGCAATAAAAACTTTAAGGCAAGAATTAAGAATAGGCACAGGACTTACCGTACTCATGAAGAAGCCATGGCCATGCATATTTCTGCCTCTTGTGTTCCTCCGTAGCTGCACATCAGTCGTTTTTCCTCTAGGATCTTCTGTTAGTGACTTCACTTGCTATCTGTTTTAAAACACAAATACAATGTTTTAGGTCTGTGCAGTATAAGGCCTTATTTCAAGCCAAAAAAAACTAGGTATTACACATAATTTAAAGAACATTTACTATTTAATTCCTATTATACTATATTATATTATATTAACTCATTATCTTCCAAAGCTTCCCTGTCTGCTTTTATCTAAAAAAACAAACAAACAAACAAACAAACAAACAAAAAAACAGAAGGAACAGTTTTTAAGAACTTTTTAAGAACTTAATAGTCCTTTGAGAGAACAACATTAAATTCTGTACTACATATTACAGCATTGCCTCAACACAAGACATACCAATGGACTTCTGTCTTCTTTGGGCATGAGATGGTCATGTTCCTTCCTCACCCTAAACAAAGGACTTCGATGAGCTTGTTTTGATATAAGGACTGGTCTTCCTTCTCTGCACAGAAAAACAAGAAAGTCTCTACTTACTCTGTGTGCAATTACTCTTGTTCTTAAAACATACAAATTGAGACAGTTATAAATCAGTTAATTTACCATACCATCCAGGAGAGCATTTGATGAGTAAATACTGATTTAAATATCTAGAAACTTTACCTGGAAAGGGCTGATCACGGCAGGTTTGCAGCGACTCACTAGTAGCTCTTGTGAGGGTCGGCTCTTAAAAGAGCTGTTGAGTTTGATGTTGTAGAGATCCTAAAAAGAAGGACTAAGTAATCTGCAAGTAATCCTGCAAGACAGAAAGGAAGGTAAATTTATTACATCACATTCAAGTTGTCAATTTACACATAACTGTAGGATTTCCTTCTGTAAAGAGTGTTGCATAATTAAATGTTAAATGCATTTATGTAATAAGTTCACTGATATGTGGGCATTTCCATGATTAAACATATCTTTAATAGCAAGCTATATTTATATTTAAAAGAATAAATAAAAAAATAACGTTTCACATGCAAGCAGGACATTATCAGCAGTGTAACTGATTAGATATTGAATAGACATCAGATATTCAATTATTTTGATTATGACAAAATAATTGAATATCTGATGTCATGTGACAAGTCAAATGATAATTTCCACTCTTGCAAACAGAGGTAGTTATGAGGTGCGGAGAGACATCATGTATCATTGGAACATTTTGGGCCCAATCTGTAATCATTTTAAAGAATTCAATGGAATTAATATAAACTTTTATGTGTGGGACGTCCAACTGTCCAAGAAGGGGCACAACTGATTTACAAATAAGGTGATAAATATGTACAGGATTTGACTTTAATTTTAATTTACTGTGAGACTATTTAACAAATGCTTGATAAAATGTTTGATAAAGGGTTAAAAGCAACACATACATACCATTGCAATTATTTGCCTTTGCAGCTTTCTGTCTCCTTCATCCATTTCCGAAAGGCCCTTTTTGTCTTTTCAGCTAAAACAAGAGAAAAGAAAATATCATTATTTATAATATATAGGTTTATATATAAATATATATAGGAAAGAAGTTCTTATTGACCTTACAGTTTTTGGATTTAACATTATTAGGCATTAAAAGCATGATAAGTGTTGTGGTTACTCTGTATTTACAACAAAAATCACATTAAAACTACCAATACTGTGGTAAAAACCATGGTAAGTGTTGTTTTTTACCGTGCTTCTACAACAAATACCATTTTGAAACTACACTTGTACTACTTTGAACCTGATATGAATATGTTATATATATTGTGCAATATATTGCACGTCACGTGACAGTGTTTAATCACCCTAGTTTAGTATTTAATATAGAAAACAATGAAAAGCAAAACCTTAGCGGAGGTGACAGATATAATGCAGTGACTGAACATGAGGGAGCTAACGTTAATCTGATTAATATCTGCAAACAGAAAAGACATTATATCAAACATTAGAACAGCGTATTTACGACTACTTACCAACATCCAGCACACGCGAACTGATGCCAAATATCGCGATGTGTTCTGAAGGAGACTTCTTCAGCGTGAGAACGGTCAGGAGTGAGAACGGGTTGACATTCACTGAGTGAATATTATGAAAATAGAATATATATTTCTCGCTAAAAATGTAATCAAACCTTATTTTTATGCAGAAACTAACTCAAAATATTGTTCATAGCAACCAAAACGTAGCAGTTTCACATTATTCTGGCTAGATCAGATAAATCTTTGCAACAACGCGCAAGCGAGTGATTATGTACATTCACTGAATGAATATTATGAAAATAAATAATATATATTTTTTGCTTAAAATGTAATCAAACCTTATTTTGATGCAGAAAATAAAATATTGTTCATAGCAACCAAAACGTAGCAGTTTCACATTATTCTGGCGAGATCAGAAAAATCTTTGCAACAACGTTAAACTCACCGCTGAAAACGCTAAACCTTTGCGGGGACTTTGATATCAGATTGCGAGCGGTTTTAAACATCAAAAACCAGTTGGAGGGCCAGATAAAAATTATCTGGGTGCCGCCATTTGACTCCCCCTGGCATAAATAATATTTTGTAGCCCGATCAGAAAAAAGGGAGTAAATAATTAAAACAAAATGAACAGCATTAGCTGCTACGTGTGAAAAGAAACCTGCTTTGGATGTATTATGTTCAGGACAAACGTAATAGCACTGCAATAAATTGGCTTTATTAGGTTAAGGACCAACGTAATAGCACTGCTTATATGTTGGCATGTAACGTAATTGCGATTTGCAAAATAGTTTCCTCAGAACGTATTTCATGTGATACAGGGTTGTTAACATGATACATAGCCTACATTTCAATGCCATTATTTCTTAAGCAAAATATGTCTTGATGTACAGATCGAAATACTTCTCATGCATTTCACATACAGTTTTTTAGAAAATCAACCTACAAATGGCTTACAGCAAATATTAATCTGGAAAAGGAGAAAATGTTTTAACATGTTTTTACACAATCAACAGTAATAATGCTAAAATATTTAGCAGCTAAAAAAAAAAAAAAAAACCCTTATTGCAAAGCCAAATACAGAGTAACCAGATTTCAAGTGAGTGGATTTTTTCAGGTTTTTCTGAAGTGGTGTTACAAATCTTACGGAACGGATTGTGTTGCTCTCTGATGTGGTCATGATATGTTTCAGTTTTACTTCTCACGTCGAGTAAGAATAAAAGTAGAAAAGCAGAAGAAAATGTACCTCTGCAAACACATGCTTATAAATAGGCCTAGGTGACACTTTCACACTTGCAGTTTGCAGTTGTGGCAAAACTCTCAATAGTAAAACGATAAATCTGACCAAACCATGACCTGCAAAAACTGCAAACAACACATTTTAAAACATCTGCTGAAAGTTCCTCTTTTTCTTTCTCACGTCCTTTGTGGCTTTAAAGGAAAAGTTACATGATGTAAAACAGACAAAGATGCTATTGCTTGAGATTGTAATATGCATAATGTGAATCGCCAGTGTGTCAGAGATCATCTGTTATTAGTGATGTTTCACAGCGCTGTAGATCACTTCATCTTGGTCAGGAGGACGGCTCTGAGAATGATTTAATAAAACACAAGATGGAGTGAGATGAATTTCAATAAGCCAGTGATTAAAAGCATTGAGATTATGCACTTCCACTGCTTGGCCATAAATAGATTATATCAGTTTTACATATATGCATACAGTATATGCATACCAGCAATGTATTAATGCTTACATTGGAGACCTGGTTTTGTTCATTGTCCTTTCCTTTCTTGAAGACCACTGTGTCATACGTCACAGGACCTTCTGTCTGTACAAGAGGAGCGCAAACAAAACTTTGTAAGATTATTCAGATGGTATGAATTTAAGGTCATGTTGCAGTGTTAGATGGTGTATGTCTGATCTGTAGATATTTTAAGGCCTAAACACACCTCAGAGCAGACGTCTTGTCCTTGTGTGGGCAAATCTTAAAACAGGAAGAATTATATTAAAACAGGAAGAATCATATCATAAAAACCACATTCAACCTATAAAAGTTTTTACAAATGAAAAAACATAAGGGATATTCAAGGAGACTAAAATATGAGTTTTCACCAAAGGTAATGCGACAGTGCAATAAATCCTGTGAAATTGGATTTGAGGCATTAGCAGTGAAATATTGCTCTGAATTGAATAGGCAAATGTTGAACTGACTGCGTTTTTGTATAATCCTCCAGATCACCAAAACCAGCATCAGAAGCAGAAGTAGCGGCACAGCAGTCCAGAGCAGCAGAAAAATCCCGTCCCTGTGTTCAGATGAGGTAACCTCTGTATCATTACTTGTTTGGTGGTTTTCACTTATAGAGCTGTTAGAAATAGAGTCATTTTGGGTTTAAAATGACAATAACGTAATAAAGAAAAGTCCATTTTTAAATCTGTAGGCAGCAAAATCTTTCCACCTCTAACTACAGTGAAATCATTGTCTGACATTCTTAGTGATTAATTCAGCTTTCAGAGATTAACTTACGAAGAAGGATCAGCATCATCAGAGCTTTTATCACTTTCAGCTGAGTTTGGAGGACAAAAAACAAAACATCAGTTACATATGATAAAAACATGTTGTTTGATGTAATGTTTAATACACAGATGCAGTTACACATGTCAATATATAGGGATACAGTGGGAACTTTTATGGGTTATATGGGTTATATATTTATTGTTTATATATATATATATATATATATATATATATATATGTATAATATTTAGTAATTATAGAATGTAATTTAATATTTATAAATATTTTTATTATTTTGATATAATAAAACAATGAAATAAAATACAATTTAGAAATTACACACAGATATAAATAAATGCATCATGTCAATTAAATACTTTTTTACAAGATAACTGAAATAAATGACTTACTTGTATTGTTATATTTATTGTCCCTCTTAACAAAGAGTTGAACAGGAACCTGCAGCTCTCCTACTGAGCAGAAGAACCATCCAGAATCACTGAGTCTCAGTCCAGTCATCAGCACAGTGAAAGATCTTCTCCTAACATCATCACTGATCTGGACTGATGGATTCTGGGATGTGTCAGTCCTCCCCACTGTGTAACAGCCCTTATCTTTAATTCTGCACCACTGTTTGAGTTTATTCTGATATCCAGAACTGTAGAAACACTGGACACTGACATTACCACCTTCATGTCCAGATACACTGCTGCTCACCACAGACACATCAGGAGCTGAACACACAGACAGCAACAAAAGTTTGAATTAAATATTGTGTTAAATCTAAACAGGTAAAAACACATATTACACAGAGGAAAAGTAAAAAATGGACCTTGTTTACCTTGTTTAACAGTTAAATACAAATGTTTTTTGTCATCTGGTTTTGTATAAGTGCCGATCTCCACAGCACACCAGTAATTTCCAGAGTCTGAGGATGTTAGATTGCTGAGTTTCACAGTAAAAATATTCTGTTCTGGATAATCAGATATTGTCCATTTCCCTGTATCGTTTGCACGGGCTGTGATTGTGCAAGAAATCCAAGGTGACCCTCTACACCAGTATTTTGGGTTCAGTTTATACTGACTGTCATACAGACACGGGATTGTAACAGTTTCTCCTTCTCTCACAGTTACATGATCTAATGTCTTCTTGCTCAGAGTTCCTGTAGACACAAACACACATTGGCAAAATTAGTGTGTTCAGTTATAGTCTGAGGAATGGTGGTTTTAGGAATAATGAGATAAAGAGTAAATTAAATGAAACGTTACATTTGTGTTAATAACTTTCTTTTTATGATATATGTTTTAATTTCAGATTTACTTTAATGTTGTCATTTCATAATCGTACTGTATTACAGGTATATTTACAGAACACATTTTTTTCCGTATATGTCAAAAATCAGTTTTACAAACTGATCTGACTTTTATCTATTGGTCCCAGGTGGAAAAAAAGTATACCTGAATGCATAAAAAAAAAAAAAAAACTTAAATACAAGCAAGTACATTTGTAGTACAGTCTTATTTTTTGTACTAAATAAAATTGTAAAACACTATTAAAAGTATATTTCTAGTTCAGTTGTAGTTCTGTGCACTTGAAAACGTATACTAAATGCAACTAATACTTAAATTGATTTTTAGTGCATTGAAATAAAGTATACTACCGCAAAAATATACAGAGTTTTATTAGTGTATTTCTTAAAAGTGTGCATTGAATGCTTTAAAAATTACTTAAATCTTAGTAGACTTATACAGTAATCCTAAGTTTAAATTAAATTGATTTAATTAAAAATATATTACTAATGTAGTTATAAGTACATTTTCCCAACTGTGGTACTTAAGTACACTTAATATAAATGCACTAATTAGCACTAACACTTAAATAGTAAACAAAGTATAGAGAAGTGTTTTATTAGTGCATTACGTAAAAGTGTGCTATGAACGCTTTACATAAAATTTTAGTGATTTTTATATATACTGTCACTAAGTTCTATTTTAATGGATTTTCATGAGAAATAAAACATGCATGCTAAATGTGTACTAAAATGTACAATTTAACAGTAAGTATACTTTTAGCATAAAGTACTTAAAGTGCTATATTTTCTATATTTTAAAGTGGGAAAAAAGTGCTTCTAATGACATACTAAAAGGGCTAGTTTCACAGACAGGGCTTAATTTTTTAAAAGATTATATATATATATATATATATATATATATATATATATATATATATATAAAATTAAGCCTGATTTCAATTAGGGTATTTAAGTAGCTTTTATAAACACACCCTAGAAAAAACATGTGCATCTTGAGACAAAACAATGGCAGTGACATATTTTAAGATATTTTAGTGCAAGTTGCTTTCAGTTAAAAAAGCTCAAACATGCATTTTAGTCTAGGACTAGCTTAAGCCTTCTCTGTGAAACCGGGGGATAGTGTACTTGATTGTACTTGTCACGGTTTGCGGGTTCACTAGTTCACTGGTTCAGTCTCTCTGTGAGTGTGTGTTGCTGCTGATGAGCTGATCAGCATCAGCTGTGGTTCTTCAGTGCCGCTATTTAATGTCTGTGCTTTTTGCCCTGTGTTGTCAGATGGTTGGTGTATTTGTGCAGTGTTAGTCATGGTGTCTGCGTCTCTTGTTCCTGTTCTGGATACTTTTGGATTACCTGTTGGAGGACTGGTTTGCCCATTGCAGTCTCTGTGCTACCAAGAAATACTTTGCCATCTGCACCCTCAACGTCTGACCCTTGCTATCTTTCCTGCTGCTATTTTTCTTAATAAACTGATATTTGCTGCTTTCACTATTGAATCCTCCTTATTTCACATAACAATATTTAAAGACACCATTAACATTTAGTTAAGTATATCATTTAAAGGGAATATTAACATAGTTACAATACATTTGAAATGAATTATTTAATGTTTATAAAATGGTTAGTTCCTGTCCTTGGTTCTGATTGGTCAAAAGCTGTGTGTTATTCACAATAAAACACGGCTATGACCGCTTCACCCAACGGTTCTGTGTATCACTACACAACACCCTTAGCAACCACTCTTAGCAACGTAAACTGTATGTTCTCAATTGATATTGTTCATTAAGCTTACTGTATTATGTAGAAGAGTGTTGTGAGAAAGAGTATGAGCGAGTTTATTACCTCATTCAATTGCAATTTCCTTCAGGTAGTCCTTTGTTCATAATAAAAAATTGTTTAAAGTCCGATGTATTACTGTCCTTTTAACATTTAAGGGGTTTTATGACTGACAGAGCTAGGCTGCGTTCCAGTTCGGTTTTTAAATGCCCTTCCCTCGTAACTTCCCTCGGTTGTGACTCGGAACGTCAGCTTACGTTGCACGAGTGCCCACTTCTGGCGGATTTGCAATGGGCAATGGAACGTTAAGCCCTTGATCACTTGGTCCGCAATGGAGCTGATTTATTATTTATTTTTTCCCCTTACAAATTTGTTTATACAGTTCTATATGTATATAATGTGTTTTAAAAAATAATTAATATGTCATAGAATTGTTTGTGGTAGGGTAAATTAAACGCGAATGCGGTGACGTCATAATCGTGTTCCATTGTGTTATGGAGCTGCCTGAAGTGTCATGTGAAGTAGACTGTCCTCGGTTAAATCGAGGGAAGGGTCTGTCCATGTAAACTTCCCTCGTCCACTTCACGAAGGGAACGCACTTCAAAATGGCGGCAGGGATTCCCCCGAGGGGAAGTGTGTAGGGAAGTTCGCGAGTGCGTGTCTAAAACTGTGAGTGGACAGAGCTAGTCAAAGCATTTTTCAGTTGCGTCTTGTTCTGTGTTCATAACAATTCAGTCTTTTCAATGTAAAAGTCTTCGCTACTGACTGACACACTCATAAAGACAGTCTTTGCCGCCATCTAATGGTGTAATAATGTAGCTTCTGTTACTGTTCACGGTCAGGGACTATTTTTTGCAGCGGAAGGAAGGCTTTTAGAAAAAGTTTACTAATTAAAGTTGCATTGATACATATTTCTGGCTTTAATATTTGTATTGTGTGGTAACTGTTTTATAAAAGCAATAAGGTACTCGAGTGCTGTATTGTAAATAAGTCACAGCTGAAGGGGTTGCAGGCAACAACGCCCTTCAGCCGTTACTTATTCACAATACAGCACAGCCTCTCGTACCTTATTGCTTACATAAAATTATGTGGGCAATACATTATAAAAACATATATTTATCATATAATATTCTTATATTTTAAATAATTCATAAGTGTATTTTCTATGTCTGATGAGTATATTTAAAAGTTTATGAAAGATTGATTCAAGTGTACTACAAGTGGTAACTAAATACATTTTTTTAATACAGATGATAGTATGTTAAAAGCACATTTTAGTTCGTATTTCATGGTGTCTCAAAATAGCACAGTTGAGTACACTTAGATGTTCTTTAGATTATCTGAAGAAGTACTAAAGATTTTTTTAGAATATTATATAGTATAGTATATTTTTTTAGAGCACTTCAAGTACATTATGGAAGTGTACTAAAAGTATATTTTGAAAATATTGTTGAAAACTTAATTATGTGAAATTAAAACATACAATATTTCCTTTGTGTTCAAGTCTTACACAGCAGGATATAAACTGAACTGCCACAGCCCTGAAGATTATACTTTTTATATATACACATACATATACAGTATATTTAAATATACATGAAGTACTACTTGCTTACCCTGCTGTCTTTAGGAAGTGAGATCAATCAAAGAATATAAAGAAACAACAGGAGAACAAGGTATTTTATTTAAAAAACAAACAAACAAACAAAAAAACATAAAAGCCTGTTTTAAGGGTAGAATGTAATTTCTGTGTCTTACCTGCAATGTAAAGTAATACACCAAAGAGCATCGGAGGAAGAGCCATGTGACCGTCAGAGTGAGTAAAAGACAGAACCTGAAATGAACATTTGACTTCCTGCTTCTGATAATGAGCCGTTCCTGTTTCTGTACTCACTGATGCAACTGAAGTCAGACAAATCCTGTGCGCACACACACACGAGCACACGCGCATACACACTTTAACTGCTCTAAAGATGACACAAGTATTTTTAAATGTTAGTTAAAAATGCACTTGAAAAGGTTTAGATCAAAGTAAAGAGCTGAAGCGAACTTACAGTACAGCACTAAAGAAATATGTGCAAAAATATACAACCCCACTTCCAGAAAAGCTGGGACATTTTGTTAAATGCAATAAAATCACCTCAAAAACAACCTTTATTTAACTGACAAAAGTATGAAAAAAAGAAAAGTTTCCACTGGCCAAATTCATTGTATTTTGTAAATATAAACAAATTATGATTTTGATGGCTGCACCACACTCCAAAAACATTGGGATAGATGTGAAATAAAAGTGTAAAGATTAACCGCAGTTAAACAGCAGGTGAATTGGTAATAGGCGAGGCTCATGATTGGGTATAAAAGGAACATTCACCAAAGACTTGGTTTTGCAAGCAAAGATGGGTCATGGCTTATCACTATGTGCCAAATTTCATGAGAGAATAGTCAAACAATTGAAAAATCACATTTCTCAATGCAAGATCGCAAAGTATTTAGGTCTTTCGCCATCTACTGTACGTAATATTGTGAAAAGAGGCAGGAAACCTCTGTTTAATGTGAGTGACCTTTGAGCCCTTCGAACCATCATGCTGCTGTGTTAAAAACAGGCACATGTGCTCAGGAGTACTTTGGAAAACCGTTGTCACTTAATACAGTCTGCTGCTACATCAAGAAACGCAACTTGATTCTCTGTTACCCAAGGAGAAAGCTCTTCATCAATGCAGTGCAGAGATGCTGCTGAGTTCTCTGGGCCCGGGCTCATCTCAGATGGTCAAAAAATGGTTTCAGTTAGTTTTGGGAAAAACGGGCATTGAGCTCTGTCCCAAAGACTTTCGTCAGCGACAGGTAAGCAAACATCTGTCATAGTACAGGGGTGCATCAGTGCAAATGTCATGGCCAGTAGCGTGTTTACCCACCACGCAAAGCACGCAATTGCGTGGGGCCCCGCGGCTTGGGAGGCCCCCGTGATTTCTCCCGACGGGGACCTCACGGTGGTGTGGTCTACGTGATACGCAGTATATGCCATATTCCCAATAGGAAAGGTCAAGGATTTGCATATACCCAGTTTAAAAAAACACGAGAATACGGACTTGGTGCTCTTTAATGTGCCGTGACAGATTGTAACGCCTCAGTTCAAGAGAAGGGGCAGCCTGACGAGCACGTGAACTGAACCTCTGCTTTAATACCAGTTACAGCGCGAAATAAACATGAATGAACTAAAGGTATGTTAAAAGATACAGAACAACTTACCAAAGTCCATAAAATATCTTGTAATAAACAAACGTAATATCACATTTACCTCAGAACAAACATATTCATCATGACCATTAACTCGTTAGTCAACTAGAAAAATTAACTCTAGAGAGGAGCATTTAGCTTAATATATGCACCATACTACATATTAATTATTTTTAATGTAGCCTAAATCAATAAGTTATATAATGCATGTTTGAACAAATCCATCAAGTCGAAAGCCACCTTTTAAAGGTGCCCTAGATTCAAAATTTGAATTTACCTCGGCATAGTTGAATAACAAGAGTTCAGTACATGGAAAAGACATACATTGAGTTTTAAACTCCATTGCTTTCTCTTTCTTATGTAAATCTCATTTGTTTAAAAGACTTCCGGAAAACACACGGATCTCAACATAACACCGACTGTTACGTAACAGTCGGGGTGTACGCCCCAATATTTGCATATGCCAGCCCATGTTCCCAACATTATGAAAGGCATTAGACAAGGGCAGCCAGTAACGTCTGGATCTGCACAGGTGAATCAACAGACTAGGTAAGCAAGAACAACAGCGAAAATGGCAGATGGAGCAATAATAACTGACATGATCCATGATAGCATGATATTTTTAGTGATATTTGTAAATTGTCTATCTAAATGTTTCGTTAGCATGTTGCTAATGTACTGTTAAATGTGGTTAAAGTTACCATCATTTATTACTGTATTCACAGAGACAAGAGCCGTCGCTATTTTCATTTTTAAACACTTGCAGTCTGTATAATTCATAAACACAACTTCATTCTTTATAAATCTCTCCAACAGTGTAGCATTAGCCGTTAGCCACGGAGCACAGCCTCAAACTCATAGAGAATCAAATATAAACATCAAAATAAATACTTTACTCACATAATTCGAAGCATGCATACAGCATGCATGACGAACATCTTGTAAAGATCCATTTGAGGGTTATATTAGCTGTGTGAACTTTGTAAATGTGCTGTAATATAATCGAGAGCTCGTGTGAGAGGGAGCACGTGAATTAAAGGGGCGCCGCACTGAAAAAATCAGTGCATAGTTAATGACGCCCCAAAATAGGCAGTTAAAAAATTAATTAAAAAAAATCTATGGAGTATTTTGAGCTGAAACTTCACAGACACATTCAGGGGACACCTTAGACTTATATTACATCTTGTGAAAAAGCATTCTTGGGCACCTTTAAATGTTTATATTTCAAAAAAACAAATTGGAGTAGAAATAATTTTAAAGTTAGTAGGCTTGTGATATATTATATAAAAAAAAATCCTTAATTTAAGTTTGTATACAAATAAGTTAATTTTAACCTAAAATATTCATGTAGTACCAACTGATCCACATATATTTTACAGCATTAGTTGAGAGATTTTTTTTTTTTTTTGAGAAAATTTGCCATGTACTGTCTGTACCTGATATAGGCTACAGTATATCCAAAATAACTGATACTGAATCGAATTGCAAGCTTGTGAATCAAAATGCATAACTATGATGACAAGACTGGCAGGAAATGATGCAAAACAGAAAACAAACAGTCCAAACACAAGGGTGATATTGTGACATACTGATAAGCCTAATCCTTCCATTATTATTAATAATAGTTGCAACCTGCACTCTTAAATGTGCATTGAAAATTGCCAGCTGATAAACCCCGGGGAACGTGATCCCAGGGCCCCCTCCTAGAGATTTGCTTACGGCCCCCAATAACCTAAACACACCACTGGTCATGGCTGACTTGCACATGTGTGAAGGTTCCATTGATGTGAAGGCGTATATTAGGATTATACTGTATGGATTTTACATATAGGCCTACTGAGAAATATATACATATTTCCTAAGAAAGCAAGACAATGTCAGGCCTCATTCTGCACACGCTATATCAGAGTGCTTTCTTAGACACTCTAAACTGTAGAAGGGATGTGATTTAGTGGTCTGTCTGCAATCCAGATCCGTCTCTTATTGAAAATGTGTGGCCCATCATGAAAAGGTAATATAAGTCTCTGAATTCTCACCAGAATGTGTCTTTGAAGTTTCAGCTAAAAATACCCCACAGATAATTTATTATAGCTTGACAAATTTGCTTCTATCTGGGTGTGAGCAAAAATATTTTTGTGATGCTGCTCCCTGCCCATTTTTCAAAAGAGGGCGAAGCTTTAACAGTTTGTGCTTTGGTTGGTTATGCCAAGTTTGAGCACGGGATCTTGGGACATGTGGTCTTCACCTCAACGGACGGTGCAAAAGAGCCGGGATAGGACACGGGAAGAAATCATGATCATGGATGTGATTATTAACATTATGTAGTATGAAGCAGAGCAGGACCGAGTGTTGTGGGAGCTGAACGAGGCCGCTGGAGCGATTGCGCAACACACTCCGCGAGCAGCGGGACTTTTATTATGACACAGTCGCCGGCGCCGCTTCCGCTTTTCTGGTCATGAGTATGAGGTAACACAGCTCTGAGTGTACATCTGAGTGTGTTGAAATGTTATAACGTTACTCTCTGCGTTCGCTCGGCGACTGCTGTGAGACAGTGTTACACACTGCAGTAAGATAGATTGATTTTAGAATATCATATTAAATGCTGGATGGCTTGTGTTGATAAATGGCATGCAATTCATTTTAAAACGTATTGTATGATGGAGAAAATTCTGTATTACTGTTACTAAAAATAAAGCTGCATCCGATTATGCTATGTTAGCTACTTCACAAAATAGTGTTTTTCTCTGAGGCATGGTAAAGCATGGTACTCGATCGCCAAAAAAAAAAAAAAAAAAAAATCAAGAAAATTAGATTTAAACAATAAGACTAAACATGTTGAGCTATATAACAACAATTACTTTTCTGTCTATAAATATATCAAGACAGTTGTTCCCTTGTCTATTAAAACGTGTAATATATTAAAGCGTCTTTGGTGTTTCCATGGTTTCTACAAAATAAAACCGGAAACCGAGGGTAATTAATGCGGGTATGACGCAATTGACAGGCGGACTCCTCACACGTCCCGGAGCCTTGGATTAAAATTGCAATTTTGTCACGATTTACAAATAGTTGGAAACATTTGGGATATTGTACGTACTCAAGTGAACAAAATATATAACACTGGTCCTAGTGGTTTCTGGAGTCAAAAGATGCGTAACTCTTAGAGCCCTCCTTCACTTACTCTGAAAATAAAAGAAATAAAGCCTAAAGGGAAGCTTTTTTTCTCCGTATTTGTTTTTCAAACCAAATATTTATTTATTTATTTAGCCAACACACCATCCCACTCATCCAACAAAATTACAATCATTCTCTCAACAGTCACACAAAGTACATGTCAACTAACCACAGCAAATCTCTTCAACCACTCCTTCTCCTTCCCGGAACGCCACAATCTGAGGGATTTAAGGCTTCTCATTAACCTGAAACACCTGCCTCCACTAATTATCTCAACCCACATCATTAGCCCATTAGAAGTCTGTGGGTCCCAAACAGCACCACAAGAGGGAGACAGAGACTCAACAGACTAAATTTGACAGAAATCAAATCTACAGAAGAGTAGAACAAAACACTTAAGTAATCCCTGAATTACAAGTATATACAGACTAAAAATCATCACTAATTTGATAAACTTGGCTGGTCTGTAATAATATAAATACATCATATGATACAAACAAGACCATTTATCCAGTTTAATGTATGCATAATTGCCAGAGATTACAGAGAACTGGTGCTGGTTACTACAGCATTTAATGGCAGGTAAATTAGTTAGTTAGCTACATATATTAATTGGGTTAGTACACCAAAAAAAAAAAAAAAGAAGAAGAAAATTCTGTCATTAATTACTCATGTCATTCCAAACCTGTAAGACTTTCATTCATGTTCGAAACACAAATGAAGATCTTTTTAATGAAATCTGTGAGCTTTCTGTTCCTCCATAGACAGCCTACACAACTACCATAATGCAACAAGCCCCAGAGAGGTAGTAACGAAAACATCATAAAAATAATCCATGTGAGTCGTTTAACCTCACTTTTATGAAGCGACAAGATATTTTGTAAATAAAGTGGCAAATTATGTTTGGGTTTTTTTTGCAAACAAAGCACCATTCATGTCAATTCATAAAACTGAGGTTAAACCACTGGAGTCACATGGATTACTTTAATGATGTCTTTACTACCTTTCTGGGACTTCAAAGTGGTAGTTGTGTAGCTGTCAGTGGAGCGACAGAAAGCACTCAGATTTCATTAAAATGATCTTCGTTTGTCTTATGGGTTTTTACATACAGGACAAATGTGTCTTAAATGAGTAACTTAAAGGGTTTGTTCACCCAAAAAAGAAAACAATGTCATTTATTACTCAATCTCATGTTGTACACCCGTAAGACATTCGTTCATCTTCGGAACTCAAATTAAGATATTTTTGATGAAATCCAATGGCTCACTGAGGCCTCTATTGCCAGCAAGTTAATTAACATTTCCAGTGCCTAGAAAGGTACTAAAAACATACACTATATTGCCAAAAGTATTGGGACGCCCTCTCCAAATCATTGAATTCAGGTGTTCCAATCACTTCCATGGCCACAGGTGTATAAAATCAAGCACCTAGGCATGCAGACTGCTTCTACAAACATTTATGAAAGAATGGGTCACTCAGTGAATTCAAGAGTGGTACCGTGATAGGTTGCATAGTCCATTTGTGAAATTTCCTTTTTGCCAAAAAAATATCTAAATAATGACTTTATTTAACACTATTTAGTGATGGCTGAATTCAAAAAAATTTTGACGAAGCTTTACAAAGCTTTTGTTTCGGATCGCTTGCCAAAGTCACGTGACTTTGGTGCTCCGAACCACTGATTGAAAACAGAAGATTCGAAGCAGTGTTTTGAAATCGCCCATCAATAAGATATTATTGAAAAGTTGTTATTTTGTTTTATTTGGCGCACAAAAAGTATTCTTGTCGCTTTATAATATTAAGGTTGAACTGTTGTAAATATGTTTTTAGTAGCTTTCTGGGCACTGAAAGTGTACATTTTTTTTTATCAAAAATATCTTAATTTGTGTTCCGAAGATGAACAAAGTGTTGGGTGAACTAACCCTTTAATGCAGAGAATGTAATGTCCTAATTGTGCAATTAAAATTAATTAAAAACAAACAAAACAAACAAAAAATAAATGCAAAGTAAAATAACATGTTTTTAATGAACAGTAATTTAATTACAACTAGCAAAACTGCATTTATGTAACCCTACACTTTATGAAGGCCTAATTTGGACTTGCATGAAAAGAAACATGAAGGTTTCAGCTCTTTCTAAAGTGTTGATGTGTCGTCTTTGTCCTCCATTTGGTCAAGAATCCACTCTAATGTGCCTGTAAGATGCAGAGAAATGAAATGCACTTCTATGCAAGACTGGAATTATTCATTTTATTTCAACTATATAATGCAACAACAACAACACTGACACATTTACATTTTTTAGCTATATACAACCTGTTAACTGTCAGTGTCCCACCAGTGGGATGCTTGGTGCTCATTTTTATTGCCTATTACAGTATATCACATATTTTTATTAATCATTATAAATTGGGTATAATTCAAAAGCTTAAACCCTGAGTATTCATCTGGTTCAAATCGGGCATTGCATTTCTATCTATTGATGACAGAATTTTCATTTTTGGGTATCCCTTTAAATCCTTTTATCAGGCTCCTCCCCCTAATGGGTGGTGTCATGTTTTGTATTACAAATTTACTGCACTATTTTACAATCAAAACTTTTTGTACTTTATTTTTTTCAGCAGCAATAATCTTATTCCAAACCATTAATGAATTACAACCATTAAGTTTGGATAGCATATTCATGTCTATGTTCAAAAAGGAGGGTGACAGTTAACAGGTTTACACTAACTAAAACTGAACTGGTAGAAATAGAATTATAATTAATTATTACTAATTTACAATGATTTACTTTCAATTGCTCATAAATATTATTAAGAAGGAGAAGTGTGTGTATGTTATAAACTCACAGTCTTGCGAGGTTTCTTCACAGAGCTGTAGATCACATGACCCTCTGGATCCACTGATGATAAACTCTGTGAATAAACACGATCAGCGGTAAGAATCTCAAGTCAGTTTCACAACCATTAGCGTGTAATTTCTGTGTCACATGACGGAAATGCAAAAAAGTGTGATCATTTACAATCAAGTTTCTCTTTTGAACTGGACAAACAGACTGTGTGACACATTCAGACCATTCAAAGATGACACTTACTGCCTTATTAAAGATCACAGAACTGTATAACACTGAACTGTCATCCACTGAGGCAGAAGACTGTGAATAAACACATTTGATGATCATTAATTTGCAATCAGCTTCTCAGTAAATGTCTACAGACAGGACTGATGACTTACAGTAGCAGCTGCTGAACTGCTGGATGTCATCTGGTTTTCAGAGGGAGTCTGCATCAAACAAACACAGATTAGATTATTTCTGAAGATTTCTGAATTCCTTCAGTATGTAAAATACTCACTGCATTACTGGTGCTGTTGAAATGTTCTTCTTCTCTAATGTGACCCCTCTCTGTCAGAGTGAAATATGAAGATTAAATAACAATATTTTTCATGGACACTCTTAAAAAACCCTTTATTTGTTAAATGAATTACAATAATATACTGTCAGTTCTCCAGAAGTAAGAGAAAACTCACCCGGCTTCTTTCTCAGTCTCCAGGTTACTATTACAACAAGAGAAACAAGCAGCAACAGCACGAGCATCGCTACAAGACTCATGAGCAGAATCCCATCATGCCTAGAGTGATGGAGACATATTTGTATTTATCATGCAGAACTATACTTACTTTTAATGCATAGCAAGTTCATCTGTTAAAGCAAAAGCCCATTTACATGCCTTAAATAATTGTTTTGCTCATCCTGGCTGCGTATTTCTGTATTAGTCTCTGTGGCCGCTATTAGAGATGGCTTGGTTTTATATCTGCAATTAAAAATAGCATTATTTATAGTGACATGTAACAGTTTGGTATCGGTTACTATGAATGACTGAATAACAATGTTCACACTTACATGTGTGTTTCAGGTATTGAGGCTGTAGTCATAACTACTGCCAAAAACAGAAACAGAGAAACAAGTTTCTTAGTTTCATGTTATCATTAATGAAAGAAGCTGTTTGTTATGGAAACCTAATTTCAATTTTTGTCATAAAAATATCTCATATATTATCTCATAATGACTTGGTACTATCTCATAATCTTGACTTTTTAATTACTTTTACTTTGAATTTTTGATTTATTATTATTTTTTTTTTCAGAATTTCAGCTTTTTATGTCATAATTTTGACTTTTCACCTCGTAATTTAGAACTTTTGTCACAAATATGTCTTTGTATGTCATAAATTCAGGGGAACCATCAGGGCCCTAAAGGCCCTCAGAGAGGACAATAAACTTCTAAATCCCTTTGAGGAAATCTGCCAGTTCAGTTTGTGTTGTGTAGATGTCCGTTTTCTCCATATTGGTGGTCCAGCTGTGAAATTACAGAGGGACAAGCCATAGCAAGTCAGGCAGAGACTAATTTTAAAATACAGGAAAATTGACCAATCATATAGTCCCCTTTAATGGGTGGGGCTTGTTATTACTAAGTTTGTGACACATTCCACCCATTGTGGGAAACTCAATCAGAAAAACAACAACAAAAACACTGTTCCCTATGGAAACCACAAGCAACACTAATGAGGCGGACATCATTTGGTAATTTATTATCCACACCATTTTCGAAATTTACTTTTAAAGAAAATCTGGAGTTAACTGGCAAAGGAAGACCTACACCAGAGCTTAATTTTGTGCAGAAAGCCAAAGCTTTTGAAACCACAGCAATTAAGAGATACCAATGGATGAAAGCCAGGGGCGGAGCTATAGGGAGTAGCAGTGGTCATCATTGGCCTGCTTGGCCATCCTGCTGACAACTGCTGTTTCTGTCTCTCTCTGTTTTTTTTCTCGACAAGAATTGCGTTTATTTAGACGCAGAACTATCTCATTATGACCACAACAAACGGGAGCATTGTCAGGCACGCATTCCAACTTCATACTGAGCGCCAGGCACAAGTCAAACGAGCGTGGAAAAGGGTGCCAAATGAGCTTCAAGAGATCAACAGTGAACAAACAGTAGATGTTGTCAGACTATATGTCAGTAAAATGAACTTTCTTGCCCTGGCAGCCATTATACTGTGATCGTAGCAATTGCACGCGTCTTCAATTGCACACGTAAATGCGCTGTATATCACTTCATATAAATAAGCCCAAAAGAAATTACGAGCTGACTCCGTAGTTCTGTCGTCAATTAGTAAGTGATGAAATTACCAAAATACAACATGACTGGTACTTTGTGTGTTCGCTGGTAAGGATTAGCATGCAATGTTCATTCTATTCATCAGGAGCAGTTTGTGTTTCATTAACAGTTCATATTAGTATTGTGTATTTACCATGATAACTGTTGTTTCTGTAACCCCAAAATGCCACTTTATTTTCACTTTGTGTTATTAGGGCCCATGCACCGATGGTGTGAGGAGCCTATTGTAGTTGCTCGGTCTATTGTTCTTCTCCGAAATGAAGCACATTTTTGAGGGCCTACATATACATGCTCGAAAACTCATGAAACTTTGCATATGCGTCAGAAGTGGTGAAAATTTACGTCTGATATGGGTTTCAGAATTAGGTGTGGCAAAATGGCTCGATAGCGCCACCTAGAAAATTTCAATTAAGCGCCCTTTGCGCTATTTTTCACGTACAAGTATGGAATTCAGTAAACACATGTAACAGCCCAATACCTACAAAAAAGTCCCTGGGAGAAAGATCTGAAAACCCAACAGGAAGTCAGATATTTTGAATTTTCTCTGCAAAAGTTTTGCCATTTTCAGATGTTGTACTTTAACAAACTCCTCCCAGAGGTTTAACCAGAATAACATCACATTTGGTCAGTCTAATATAAAGGCCTTAGCGATGTTAAATTGCAAAGATCTTGAGTTTTCATTGAAGGGCGTGTCCGTGGCGGCCTGACAAAGTCTGAGTTTTCGCCATGAAACAGCAAGTTGTTGTAAGTCAGGCATACAATGTCCAACCTGCCCCAACTTCACATGTTTGATAAGAGTCCTGACCTAAAGACGTCATCTACATGACAATATTCAGTTAGTCATAGAGCCACCTGTTAACAACAGGAAATGGCATGCTTTACACTTTCATTCACTCCCTGAAACACATTTAAATATGCCATGAAGTACCAAACATGCTAGAAACACATTAAACACATGCAACACTTGGCTAAGTGCTAAAGTATGCGATTAACACCACGAAACAGGAAGTTGTTGTAACTCAGGCATACAATGTTTAATCTGCCGGAAACTTCACATGTTTGAGATGAGAGTTGATTCCTTTGCTGTATAGTCCACTCTGACTCTAGGGCTATTAGGAGTCGACTCCCCATCACTATTATTTATGTTAAGCTGTACTTGAGAAAACAGTTATTTTGAAGAATTACTGGTCAGTCTGTAAATTTAATTCCAAAATTGTGGATTCCAAAATGCCACAGTTGCTGTTCACTGATGATGTGGAAGTATCTGTTGCTAATGTTCATTTATTTTCAAAGGTAACATGCAGTATTATAGAAGAGGACACAGTATGTTAGGCTGATTTTAGGCTGAGTTTACTTTTTGTGGTGAAAGGGCCACGGTTTGAAAATCACAGTTTGCTACTGCTTTTATGTCATAATTATGATTTACTAAAGCATGATTTTTTTTTTTTCATATGTGGCTGAAATTTTGTTCCATAGTATGAGGAGCAGCTAAACAACGATTTACTCCAGAGTATTACATTATCTTTTCTGATGGATAAATGATTGTACAGATTACATTTCATAATACCTTATTAAACATTAAAAATATTTAATCTGATCAACCCAGTTCAGCTGTTCCTTACTGTTTACTATTTTATTCAGACTTGTAGGATTTCTGTTGGCAGATGACTGTGTTGTGGACCTGCAAAACAATGTAAAAAGAGAAAGACAAATATGTTATACGTGAAACACAAAAGAAGAAACAATGTACTTGTCACTCGTCTCTATGCACTTCTTTCCTCAAGAATGCCAAGACATCCAATGTTACTGAAATAAAAAGATTATTTGGCTTCAGTAGAGTTAGAATACAGTCAGTTTTCATAAAACCTTTATGGTGGTTTTGTGGCCTTTGTTGAAGGCCATTTATTGTAATAATACGAAAAAGAACGAACAGTAAATGAAAGTCATTTGTTAAAGTACAGAATCAAACTAATATTTACAGATAATAAGCTTAATTAGCCCAACTCATTCTCTCACATATAGACATTAATAATTATTTCATAAAGATATTAATAAAGGTAAAAATGCACTGGGAAATCAATTTAAGGGAGCAAATATTGTCCCTTATGGAAAAGGTGTGACTGCAGTCTAAGTGGAAGAGAGGGGGTACGCAGAAGGATGTCAGACGGTATGCCACACAAAAGTTTGGGAACCACTGTTTTAAGTGGTCAAAAATGTCACCTACATGTCTGTCTCAGAGTCAGATGGTGTAGTTGTTGGGCGGTTTGTCACTGCTTGAAAGGAGAAAAATATGAGGTTAGTTTTAGAGCATTAAAGGGAACCTCGGATGCAAAACAGATTCTGCCCTATTAGCATAGACTCCGCCCTCAGTGAGCTGTACACAGTCTGCATGTTTATTTCCTTGCCAGAGCATTTAACAGCAACATTCAAGACGTGTATTCTTACTAAAGCTACTAAAGTTAATTCAGTCAAGAGCAGGGAGTGATTTTCTGTTTTTATTGTGTTGTTTGATTCATATTAACAGCACACAGTAGTATGTACTGTATATTACTCTGCTTTCACTTTAATACAAAGATCTAATATACACTTGCGATTTCTATACTTGCTGTTCACGTTCACAGACATAACTCACTGTGTTTATGTGAACTGTTTGTGTTTTTGACATAACTTTGCATCTTGTAAAAAGGACATTAGGTCCCCTTTAAGAGCGTCACAATTTGTATAGCTGAATTGATTTGTGATCTTACCAAGTTTGGGTTCATTGACAATGAGCTGAACAGGAACCTGCAGATCTCCTACAGAGCACAAGTACCATCCAGAATCACTGAGTCTCAGTCCAGTCATCAGCACAGTGAAGGATCTTCTCCCATCATCATCACTGATCATCACTGATGTGTCAGTCCTCCCCACTGTGTAACAGCCCTTATCTTTATATCTGCACCACTGTTTGTGCTGATTCTGATATCCAGAACTGTAGAAACACTGACATTACCACCTTCATGTCCAGATACGCTGCTGCTCACCACAGACACATCAGGAGCTGAAAACAGATAGCAAAAATTTGAATGAAATATTTTGTTAAATCTAAACAGGTATCTACTGAAGTAGAAAACCACATAAAACACAAAGTAAAGGAAATGCACCACAAAAACTGTTTTTACCTCGTTTAAACAGTCAAAAAGACAGCAAGTTTTGTCCATCAATCCAGCGGCTAAATTTAAAATAAAATAATTTAACATTTTTGAATTCAAAAAGCTTCTCTTGCACTGATACCGCTGAACTCCCTTTTTTTTTTTAATACATGAATCACCGAACTGAGTAATCCAATCCAGAACGAATGATTCTTATAAGATGGTTCTTTTTAGTGCATTAAAGAAATAGGCTTTTTTCTACACACAACCAGTCCAACTCCTGAACTAATGACTCTGAGTCGGTTTTTAGTAACTTAAAAACATACAGCACAGCCAATGTTGTCCGATTCCCAAATGGTTTACACTCTAAAAATAAATGCAAAAAAAACGAAACAAATTTACACAGTAAAATACCGTTTTCCATTGAAACAGTAATATACCATAAAAATAACACATTCTGGGTAATTAATATTATTTGTCATTTTTGAGAAAGTAGGCTATAGGCTACTTTCTTGAAAACAACAAATATTACCCAGAATGCATTGTTTTTACAGTATATTATTTCTGTATATTACAATGCATTCTGTATATTATAATATATTCTGGGTAGTATTATTTGTCATTTTTAAAAAAGTAGCCTATAGGCCTCTTTTCTTAAAACAACAAATATTACCCAGAATACAACTGTTTTATGGTATAAGGGACAAAGGTATAAGGAAAAAGGTATTTTACTGTGTAAGTTCGTTTAGTTTTTTTACAGTTTTTTTTAGAGTGTAGTCAAAATCCCATGTGAGGCAAGTCATTTTACTCAGCGGCCATCTCTGAAACACTTCTTGGGCAGCTATTTCAGTCATGCAAATACAGCTTCTATCTCTTTGAATGGGGAAACATCAAATTCTCCAAAGCTGTTCACCAAGCTTACAATTAAATTTCATATTTGAAATCACCAATGTGATCTGACAACACCTGTATCATAAATGTGGTTTCTTATGCTCAAATAGCATTAAAAAGGTTTATTTTTCAGGCTGGAACAGCCAATGCGCATATGCAGTCCTAAACGCTTGTCTCAGAAGCTTTTAACGGCAGCTGCAGTGATAAGATGATTTTACCAATTGGTGATTGGCTCTTTTATTTAGAAGGCGGGACTTATTCCGTCATGTTGCGTGTTGCACTTTCTCCCATTTATAATTATTTGATTGCACTATCTTTCTATATATAAAGTCTTTGTTTTTGGTGCATCAAAAACAGAGGTTGGGTCTGAAGTCACATACTTCCCTACTATATAGTCGGTGAAAAACAGTAGGTGTATGTGACAAAAGAAGTAGGGTTGCCATCCAAATACCCACACTTGTGGTCTTTGCACTTGACCACTTGTCTGCTTACATGACACATTTCCTGTATTTGGCTCAAGTGTTCAAGTGGACATGAAGACTGCATGTGTGTAGAACTTTTGATTACCCGATGGGACACACTTATAGTCTTGCAAACAGTCTTGCATTTACAGCTTCTTTTGTTTTTAAAATTATTATTTTCAGTACTTTGCAGTTTAAAATACACTTCTAAATGTCTGTTCAGTGTCGCTATGTAACTAACAGAAGACACAATTTTAAAATTGTGGTGCTTCTTTAAGTGATAAACAGCAGTTGCAAATGATGTACAAAATACAAAATACACACAGCCTACTCATCTTTGCATCAATAAAATGAGCAACAATTTATATTTAACTACCAAATACTATGTAATATATAATTAGTTTAACTTACAGTCATATATTTTCCTTGATATCGATTTCGGGGCATGTGAGTTTACGAACATAATTCATGATGGGATACGCTCCTGAAGTGGTATTCAAGGTAGTGTGGGTTTAGTGTGCATTAAGGGCACTGCACTTGGGCATTTTTAAGACATGGGACCGTGTTGTGCACTTAGTTCCTGTCGTGCACCTGCTCAAGTGGCCTAGACTGCAATTGTGGGTATTTGGACAGGGCATGTGTGTCTGAATTCACAGTACTCTGCGGCTGAATCCCAAATGGCACACTTCTATGCACTTTTGGTCTTGTGGACTTACATTGGCTGCCGTGTGCGCATGTCCGTTAAGTCCACGAGACCGTAGGGTGTCCCATTTATCATTTTAGGTTTCAGAAGGGTGCTCACAAACGCCCCCTTTGCGGCCACTATGTGCCCTCAACGTGCACTTCAGCGGAGCCCGCAAGTTTGCGAGCTACGCAGAGGACTTTACCCAGCAGTCAAAGCGGCATTACGTCACGAAAGTGTGGACTCAGAGGAAGACCGTGAGGGTTTAGGGTGCCATTTGAGATTCAGCCATAAAAGAGTAGACTAAAAGTACCTGGTTGACCTACTACTTGAAGTGTACATACGTTGGACACTTTACTATCACATGAGGCCACGGGAGAGGATTTGTAAATGATAGTGACGTGATGCAGTTGACACTGGTAGGTCACATGATAATGACAACATGGCGAATGTCTGGATTACACTAATACAACAGACATTCATACTAAATATAAAAAACTTTTTTAGCGCCTTTTATTTTTACTTTTTTAAAGTAATTATTCAGAGTACCTACTTGAGCAGTGTTGGGGAAAGTTATGAAAGTAATGCATTACAATATTGTGTTTGCGACACATTACCTAAAAAAGTAACTTATTACTTTATTTCTTAGTTAAAACATACAACGCAACAAGCATAGCTCGACTCCAGCTCAAATGTAAACCATTCAGCGCTGCGAGAGTTTCTGATTCCCAAACAAATGATTCTATCATATCTAACCCAACAACAACTCTCCTAACCATTTCATTATTTATAACATTCCTTATAGCTACATAATTTCATTATTATATTACATTCTATTTTAATAAAATGCATTATCATGTTTCTCAGACAACAAAGGTAATTTGAAAAGATATTCTTTACCTGATTTTACCGTCAGATACAAATAATAACCAGCGTCTACGGTGTCATAACCACCAATCTCCACAGCGCACCAGTAATATCCAGAGTCTGAGGTCTCCAGTCTGTCCCATCGCACTGTAAAAATACTCTGGTCTGGATAATCAGTGATGGAATATTTTCCTATTGCATTTGCATATGCCAATATACTGCAAGAGCTCCAAACTCGACCCCTTCACACAAATATTTGCAGTTTTCTTTATGTTGTTTATCATACACACATGGAATAATACCAGATGATCCAGATTTCACTGCTATATTAAGTTTCAGTGTTTTAACACCTGAAGAGAAGAACAAATGTAGAGGAAAAAACATAAAACACTCACAAACTGTATGTATAGATGTTAATGTATATAATTATAGCTTAAAGAATTCAAGTTAAACCATTTAAAAAATTTTAACAACAGACTGTATAATAGTGTAATAATGCTTTTAAATAGAATTATAGTTTTGTTTTACCTGAGATGTAAAGTAAAATCCCAGAGAGGATCAGAGGGTGAATCATGTCTGCAGTGGAGAGTGTGTGTGTGTGTGTGTGTGTGTGTGTGTGAGAGAGAGAGGAGCTGGTCACTTCTTGCAGTGTCTCTCTGTTTCCTCATGTTTCAGAGAAGAAATATCGCATGAAACCACATAAGTGTCAGCAAGTGACCAAAATAGACAATTTGCAGCAGCAATTTGCAACTCAAACTGACCCCAACACAACAACAAATCAACATTTTACTTATGAGTTTTCAACAGGTTAATGCATGTTACATGACAGTAGTGGTATAATCTGAATCAGCAGATATTTCTCTTCAGATATTTGATATACAACACTTACTCGATACATTTAATAAAAAAAAAAAAAAAAAAGAGAGGGTTGTTAATTACTGAACAAAATGTTACATTGTACAAGCTCCCGTTTTGAAAAAAACTGTCAAAGTGATTAACACAAACTGTTATGTTTAATTGTTATCTTGTTTTATTTATTATTTGTGTTCAATAGTTTTGCTGTTTTACAATGAAATGTTTCTTTTTTTTTGTTCACCTTTTTTAATTAATATACTTAAAAATGAAATGTCTAGAGTTGGTGGAAGGGGTTCATAGAGGTTGGTTTAAAATAATTTTGAACAAGAAAATTTCATTAACAAAATAAATGCGTTCAAAATATAAACTGTCATGGCAAATTATATCAAAGTTTGAGATAAAAACAGTATTGCAACCATCCTCAGTCTCTCATATTTCCCAATTAATTTCTCACAATTATGTACATTTAAAAAAAAAAAAAGGATTACAAATATTTCAAGTACAGTTCTAAATGTGTTGTGCCTGCATTGGTTCCAGGAATGAGCGTGCTGAACCTCTGAGCAAACAAGAAAATAATGTGTGAATCTGCACTGTGAGTGTTGAACAGAAATCAACCACAAAAACACACAAGTGAAGCAACACTTAAACATTCAAGCAGAGACTGACTTCTGCTTACAGAGTTCATCACATGGTCATCAGCAACATGCAGACCACAGTGTGATAAATATATGGGCAGAATAAAAAACATCCTTCTCTGTTGACGGCCATTTACAAGACAGGACAATAGAACAAGATACCAAAGGCAAACAAAACAGAACACAAATTTCTGTATAGTTTCCACAGCATTATTTCCGTAAAATGAATAAATCCTTACTGTAGAACCTGTATACAGCATGTTGCTGTAAATCTGCAAAGCATCATGGTTAAATTTTAATGGTGGGTAAATTCTACAGTAATTTTTTTTTTGCTGTTAATCACAATAAAGACATTTTGAGCAGGACTTTTTTTCAGCAGCAGAAACTGAGGAGATTCCACAATTTCTTTAGGATTTGACTTAAGGTAACTTTGCTCATATTTTGCAATGTTAGGTTAAAGGATTAATTAACTTTTAAATACACTTTTCCTGATAAATTTACTCACCCCCATGTCATCCAAGATGTTCATGTCTTTCTTTTGTCAGTCGAAAAGAAATGAAGGTTTTTGAGGAAAACATTCCAGGATTATTCTCCTTTATAATGGATTTCAACGGCTACCAACAGGTTGAAGGTCCAAATTACAGTTTCAGTGCAGCTTCAAAGGGCTTTAAACGATACCAGATGATAAGGGTCTTATCTAGCGAAACGATCTGTCATTTTCGAAAAAAATACAACCGTTTATGCTTTATAAACAAAATATTGCCTTGAACGTACTTTCCGTTAACGCATTCTTCATAACGCTTATGCTGAATGTCCTACGCCTTCCCTATTCAATTTACGGAAAAAAACTAAACTGGCACCGCGTTCGTTCCGTAAGTAGAATAGGTACTGGAAATAGGTAGGTAGAATAGACCCCTTAAAAGTTTGTAAACATTGCAATGTTTCCTGGTGGGCGGGGCTTAGCTGGAGGCAAAAAGAGACGCTGGACTCAATGTTGACAAGCGTAAGCTAACATGTTTTAGGAGGGATTTATTAAACATAGATGCAGAAGAAGGTTCAGAACTGTCCGAATATGTACAGTCACTGACTCTGCGGGACCGTGACAGCTATTTTTGTAAATTAACTTAAGTTTTGGATATTTCCTAGACAACATATGAATTACTTTCGGGTGGTTCGGGGAATTTTGTCAAGGCTTATTGTCTAATGTAACCTAACGCTGGGCTAACTATGATTATGGCTAGCAATGTGGATTATTTTAAGAGACCATTCAAAGGATGGCATACACATCTATCGCTGTATGTTTGTTTAACATTTAAGCTAGCTAGTGCGCTGAAAGTTGGCAACTTTTCACCTATAAAACAGAAACTTGCTGATTTGTACTAGATAAAACCAACACACCATTACATATGCATCGATTATTTTACCTGATATGAAGTGTGCACTGCAAACACGAGTATTATTTATGATCATCTCCGTCCAGTCTGTACGCCGTATTGCTTTCAACCACAATTATCTTTTTGATTTCTGTGAAGGAATGTCTGCCGGGATCTGGTAAAACTTTAGTTTTGAACCAAAAGTCCTGTTCCTTCTATTCTGGCAGCCAAAAACACAACAAGACGACATTTTACCCATAATTGTTATGATATTGTACATTCTAAAAAGTTCCTTCGGAAGGTTTTCATTACCAAAAAGAATTTGCTCTAACTTTAATTGTGTAATTCTCTCCATTTTGATGGATAAAGAAAAGCAATAGGTTGTTTGCAATCACGTGGTTCTGGTGACGCGCGAAATACCGGTGGAGGGCAAGCAGTGAAAATTAGAATGGAAGAGATGGAGAAAAGAAAATCACAACATATGTTGGACGTGATCTTTATGTTATGAAGAGGAGCGACTTGTCCACTGAACTGAAAGACTTTCCTGCCATCGAGGAGGTAGATATAGAGAATGTGAAGCTGTCGTCACGCCGCGTTCAGTTCTAGTCTGGGTTTGTTTATATCGCGCTGCCTTCCTGCTAGTGACGTTAGGGCAGTATTTTGATTTTCTGTCGCGATTGTGAAAAATGTCGCCATTGTAGGTCATTTATGCTGAATCGAGAATTGCAACAGGAGCTCACATCATCGTTCAAAGAAAAGACTGGACGGTGTAAAACAATTTTCACCTTTTCTACATGTAAAGTAAGGGAAGCTGGTTGAGGAGGTGACTGGAAGACGCCGTATATCAAATCTAATAATGTCACTGATTGAACCCACTCCCAATCACTCAATAAAATAATCACATTTTGAAAGTGTTGTCTTTGTTGTTGAATCGACTTCTGTCAGCTTGTTAAACATTTATTTGGACATTTTCTACCATATGATTGCTGAAGCAGCAGCGCGTGACACTGTTCTCATGGTAACCAGATCAACATTGTCAAGTCAAGTCAAGTCATCTTTATTTATATAGCGCTTTTTACAATGCAGATTGTGTCAAAGCAGCTTTACATTGATAACTGGTACATAATGGTAAATTATGGTAAATAATAGTGTCAATGCAGGCAGATCAGAAGCACTGTTGAATAAATGTCAAGAATACTATTGAATATCAAATGTCAGTGTCCCCAACTAAGCAAGCCAAAGGCGACAGCGGCAAGGAACCCAAACTCCATCAAGTAACATCAGGTGGCAAACAAGTGGCAAATAGGTGTTAAAATGGAGGAAAAAAAAAACCTTGGGAGAAAGGCTTAGTCGGGGGGCCAGTTCTCCTCTGGCGAACAGTGCTTTGTTACAATCAGGTTGCTATCATAAGTCTGATAGGATCGCAACAATCAAAGTATTTATTTCAGTTCCATCCAGTATTCATCACGGCGGTATGGACGGTCTGTTGAGGAACTCTGCTACTGGCTGTCGTGTCGATGAGGCCTTCACAATGGATGATCCAGTTGACTCGATCTCTGCTGATACTTCAGGGCTGCGTTGTGGTCGTGTCCAGTTGAGGTTCGTATTCATCACGCCGGTATGGACGGTCTGTTGAGGAACTGTGGCACTGGCTGTCGTGTCGATGATGTCTTCACAATGGATGATCTAGTTGACTCGATCTCTGCTGATACTTCAGGGCTGCGTTGTGGTCGTGTCAAGGCGCAGGTCCTGGGGCCTGTACCATGAAGCTGGATTAGCTGGCTAGCCAGGTAAATTTCAGATTAGTTTGCGCCAATCCTGGGTTTTAGGTACCATGAAAGTAACTTGACTTTTAGCGGTGTTCATTGCCATAGTAACTTGCGCTCCACGGCTAACCTGCTCCGGGGCAGGTTATGTTCTGGATTAGAGATCTCAAACTAAAATTGGACCAATCAGATGTAAACTAAGTGACACTGACACACTCAACACAATAAAGTCACTCCCCCAGTTTCTCTTCCTCCAAATTAAAGGTCATTATATAGTAAAAACAAATATTTAACGATGAAATTGTCTGGTTTTAATGATAATATAATTTATATGATTTGTATAATTATATGATCTATATTTTTATTAATCCATTACACACATGCAAGTTTAGTGTAACAGTAGTTATTAAGCACTTAGTCTCAATGAATATAAATATATATAGATCATATGTAATATAGGCCTAAACTTCACAACTTTCACTTGCACTGATAGAGAAAGATCATTTCTTTTATTTGTCCTCTTTCACAGACAAGTATTTTCCAATAATGTAAATGCATTTAAATTCTTCATTTTCAGCGAAAGAGTTTTGAATCGCGCTGACTCTCTCGCGAGAAGTGAATCAGTTTATTTCTGTTGCAAGGCATGTGATTGGCTGTTTGCCACTGATGTCACGGATTCATGTGCACGCGCTCCACAAACTCAGGATCAAAGCCTGAGTTGACAGAGAAAGTTGATGATCAGCATCATGGTACCAACAAAGCTGGATTGGAGTGGTTTGGTTTTGTCAACTCGAAACTAATCCTATAACCCTGAGTTTGTTCATCCACCATCATGGTACAGGCCCCTGGTCTCAGCTGGATACGGCCCAGATCCGGTTGACTATGGTAAACCTCGGGATAAACAGAAAGACTAATATTAGCGTAGATGCCATTCTTTTTCTGATGTAACGAGTACATCTGGTGTTATAGGAAGTGTTCCCGGTTCCGGCTGACCTAATTTATGCAGCGACAACTTTTAAAGTTAAAAAACGATATGTTATAAAAAACGTAAGTTATGTAGGGGGACACTAGGACCTGGGGGAGAATTGGTGAGGTATGACCGGAAAGGGTGTTGAGACTAATGAATGCCGCACATATTAATCAGGTGAATAACCATTTTAAAGGGAAGATAAACAATCAGAAAGAACAGGAACGGGATGCTGGGCTCTTTGTTTGTTCGGGAGCAAGTTGATGCTTAATATAGCAGTGGATAATGCTAAAGCAAGGTAGCACCTGTTTTGTTATGGGTTTGTTTGTTTTCTAAGTATAATGTTATGTTCCTTGTTGTTGCAGTATGTGATGGTTCAGGAGCGGAACTGATGACTAATATTTCAGTGGATAGTAACCAACTAAGAAAAGGACCGGGGCTGATGACTATTATATCAGAGGATAGCACA
This sequence comes from Megalobrama amblycephala, assembly GCF_018812025.1. Classification (NCBI taxonomy): domain Eukaryota; kingdom Metazoa; phylum Chordata; class Actinopteri; order Cypriniformes; family Xenocyprididae; genus Megalobrama; species Megalobrama amblycephala. The sequence continues at coordinate 7,905,836 of NC_063044.1, read as the reverse complement.
CACTACTAAGACAACAAGGTAGTAGCTGAATCTGTAGTTTTGATTTATTGTTTTTGTTTTAGAAAATACTAATGTGTGCATTTTTATCGTAGGAGCTGGCACCGATTGTTAGGCTATCTGTTTATTTTAGAGTTTTGTATGCTATTGTGTAGCCGATGTGTGGTTTAATGAGGTTTTTTTTAACTCGTCGTTAAGTGTTTTTTTTTTTTTTGTGTACTCAGGATATGTTGAGTCCTTCCCTTCGATAAATGTTCAACGTGTATCGGGAGGTAACAATAGATGGTTTTCATGAGAAGGAATGGTTACTGCTGAGTTGTTGTTTTAAATGTTTTTGTGTTTGTTTCTTTTTAGGTTTTCCCAGGCGGTTGCACTTGAGGGGCAGTGGGCGCACGTGTGGTGTTTTTGTGGATGCAGTGGTTTGGTGTGTGGGTTTTTCACATAGTAAGTATTTGATGTTGGTGAATAATTGGTTTGGAGAATTATTAACTTTTCACTCCACTTGTTCCTCAGTGTGCTGCCTGGTTTGTTTTATTTTTCTTTATTGTGTCTGTGCTGGAGTGTATTTTGGTGTTTCCAATAAAATTGCTATGTAAAAGCTTTTTGTACTAAAATCATCTTGACTGCTGGTTTATTCCATACATGATATACCTGTAAGCTCATTACGTGGGCAAGGTTACAATCATAAACACCTTCTGGGTTCTCGATTTTAACGATTTGAGCAACCATAAACGACGCAAATCATACGAATTTTTGATAGGATTCCTTTATAGAAAATGATGCTTTGTGCAAACAACCTATTGGTAAATAGAGAGAAAAAAGCATTTGCCAAAGTGATTCATTTATATACATTTTTATGTTTAAATTTATTAAATGAATGAATTGATTCTTCGTTTTATTTTTATGTGTCACTCCTGGTCCTCCATATTAATTTACCAAGGTGTCCTCATGTAAATTCACTTGTGTTTAGGAGTGCGCCAAGAGAGATGCAGAGCGGCACTAGTAAGCCATATCATTACAAACATAACTGTTTGCTCATGTAAATTTGATAGATTTTTTTTTTTTTTTTTATCTGGCAATATTTGATAACGTCATCAGTTTGGAGTAACATTGCTGGATAAAAGTAAACTGGAACTCTATGCACATGCATGTGTGTTAGCAAAGTGTGCTAGCCGTTTCTTGTTGCTTTTCTAGCTATGGCATGATGAATCAAATACCGAAGCGCGCTGAAGTAAAACACAGCAACAGCTAAGGATTTTAAACTGCACAACATTTTGTACATTTTTCAAAGGATCATGTTTTTCCGAGCTTCTTTGCCAGGCAAAATACAGCAGCTACATAGAATAGATGCTAGCCTTTTTAAGTGAATTCCTGCCTTGTGGAAGCATCCCACATGGAAAAAACCTATATAAACATATGTTTCAATATAGGTTTTGATATAGGTTTTTAATATATGTGACATATATATAAAATTGGCCGTTTTCCTATATTATATGTACATATATGTACACATATGTGCATACATATACCTATATAGGTACATATATGCACCTATATGTTCACCTATAATAGTAAAATTAAAATCCATAGCTGCTAGGCAACATAAATAAAAGTCCAAAATGTAGAAATGTACATTATTTATTTACTCAAGATCAATCAAATAGTACAAAACAAAAAATATAGTACAAGAACAAAAATAAGACAAAAAACCTGCTAGGCAACATAAATAAAAGTCCAAAATATAGAAACTAACATTTTTGTAAGTCCTTCATGATTTCAAAAACAATATAGAAACTGGAACTAAAACCATAAGAAAGGGAGCAAGAGAGAATATTGACTCCGAAATTCTACTCAGATTGAGTTGTACACTCAATTTACAGTGACAGGAAGTCCGTCTGCATCCTTCAATTTCAAAACAACACACTTCAAAAAGGTCAGTGTCTTTTTCAGTCCTTTAGGATACTGGATTGGATTCGATTCCAAATGCAAAATATACACATAGGAGGAGGTCCAGTGCCATCAAGATGTCCTCACTCTACTCTGTGATTAACTGGCCATCCAACGTGAACAAAATGTGGTCATACTGCATGAGATGATCCTCCCGCAGGCTTTAGGCACTATCTTAGGTGTTGGGATGACAAGAGGGCTGGTCTGAGCATGGCCCTGGAGAAGAGGGGATAATAGCATTAACCATCTTCACATATTTAGTTGAAAGGCAAACCTTATAAGCTAAATTAATTTCAACTACTGTCATATACAACTGCTCAAATACTTTTGGCCATCAACTGAAAATGAATGTAATTTTCTCTTCACATTGAGAGAATAATTTGTGTATTATCATTTGTATAGCAAAATGTGCAATAAGTGTCGTGCTTTGATTGGATTGTGCTTCACACTGTTCATGGCTCACCTCAATGTCAAACAGCAACCCCAGGTCCACCTTGAACAGTGCAGGCAAGAGGAGAATAGCTGCTTCCAACTGTAGGCCTTTAAACAAAATAACATCATTAGGTTAACATAACATGGGGGATGCTTTTACCCAATACTTTTTTGTTTTGTTTTTTAAACATTCATTACTGTGTGTAAAGCCCAAAGTATACTTCGTATTTTATGCGTATGCTTTTTCTGAACTCAAAACAAATTAAGATCTTTTTGATGAAGTCTGAGAGGTTTCTGTCCCTCCAATGATGAGGGTGAGTAATTAATGACAGAATTTTCATTTTTGGGTAAACTAATCCTTTAAAGGTGATTACCCTTGCACAAATCAAAGCAATTCTCAAACAACACAACTGGATATTCATACAACTACACATTTGTACGAGACATACACTAGAGCTGCAGGATTCTGGATGAAATGAGAATCATGATTTTTTGGTTGCAAATAGAGATCGCAATTCTCCCACGATTCTAAATAGACAACTAAAAATAACATTTAATTTACTAGTTCTAGCAAAATATTAATTGCTGGACTCTAATTGCTGGAAAATGTTTAATTTGAATGAATTATTTGTAAAAAATGGTTTTGAATATATTAATAGCTCATTAATAAATACTTGTTTCACTACTAGATGAATCAGGGTTTAACCTTAACGAATCTATTGAATGAATGATTCAATGACAACGTCACTGGTTGCCACCTAGTGGCTTAACAAGGTAATTTATATACAACAGTTATTTGAAGCACCAAGTTAGTTTCGATTTGCTCTATTTTGATCGCAATCTAATGTCCAGTGATTATATCCTAACTGTAAACTTCTATCTTATTACTTCTGTGATAATTTTAATATTTGTAAAAGAAATCAAATAACCAAATCCTTGAATAACTACAGTGTGGTTCAAAACTGCTGTCTCTGGATCAGTGGCAGCATGAACACCGAATGTTCCGGTAGGATTTTTGTCAAAGGTTTAATAGACGCAGGCGAATTGTTGTCATTAATAAAGTAGGATGGGTGTTTGAATTGAGATTGCGATCTTTTTACGATAAATTGTGCAGCTCTAACATACACATACAAAGTAAATCAAAGGGGTTTCGGACAAGCCAGGTTGATGATGTATGTCATACCTAGAAGCAGGGCACAAGCTGATGTAACTTAAGTAAGTTGATTCAAAACTTTAACTCCCTCGATGTCAGCAGATGGTTCATGAAATTCTCCCCTCCTTCCAAATAATGAACATCGCCATGGTGAGCTGCTCCTCAATCATCTGTCGGGTTATCCTAAAATAGTGAACATAAAAAAAAACAAATTTGGTCACCTTTTGCTAGCATAACTACAAAATACACAAATTTAGACTTATTTTTCTGAAAATAAACCAAAATAGAATATTCTTACGTTCAACTCAGAAAGTACTCCTTGATGAGGTCTTCAGGACTTTCTCTCAGGAAAAAGATAAGGGCCTTCAGGACACACTTCTCAGGTGAATGTTTTCAGTCTGTGATAAAGCAATTGTGATTATTTTTCTTATTTAAAAATAGCAATATGCAATAGCAAAGGACAAGAAAATATAAAAATAATTCGTATTAATGACTGGCCAAATTTGCAATTAATATATTTATGGACAATACCAGCAACAGTTGTGGCTTTGAGGGATCCAAAAAAAAAATAAAAATAAAAAAAATTAAAAAAAGGAGCTAAAAAAAATAAATTCTTTATTTTTCCAATGCGTTTCAGCACACAGGCCTTCGTCAGTGCTAAAATACTACAGATTTGCAATTAAGAAATGCATCTGAATCAGTCATTGGTTTCATTTAAAATTATGAATTTATAATACATAATTATAAGTCTGAAAATAAAACATGCATCAATTAATAAATTAGCTTTATACCCCAATATATTTAATAATTCTTGATTAAAGGGATATTTCACCGAAAAATGAAAGCTAGCTGTTAATTTACTTACCATCAGGCCATTCAAGTTGACTTTTTTTTATTTCTTCAGTAGAACAGTAAATATTTTTAGCTGGAACTGTGATCTTCTGTGATTAATGTAATGTCAATGGTTACTGTCACTGTGAGAATAAAAAAAATAAATACAAAATTAATACAAAACAACAAGAAAAAAAAAGTCACATGCATTTGAGATGGCATAAGAGGGAGTTGATGAATGATTTGGAATGGATAATTCTTAGTCTAAAGTTTGTTAATGAGGATAACATTCAAGTCAATAGACAGCATTAGATGGATTTTATTCAAACATGTCCAACATTGGTAATTCATATTATCTATTAACAATTATAGCCGTTTTTATAGAAATTACTTACCATGTAATGTTATTGCAAAGTGTCCTTAGTCGTCAAACATTGAAGAGTTTTAGATCCTAAAAGAGGGAGGGGAATCAGTGTTTATAAATGAAAAAAACTTGTTTGCTGCAGACAGTGCAAGTAATTAATAAGTTGTGTAAATACGCAACAGTTTCATTCTACTAAAAAAAACAGGATAAAAAAACACCTCGCGTTAGTCAAATGAAGTAATGTCTTTACTCACAGACTTTCTTCGTCATTTTGGTCGAACAAATAGATCAATAAATCAGAGCTAACGTGAAAGAGACAAATAAAAGAACTGACAAACATTAATTTAAAAACCTAAACTCAATAATTGTAATGCGAGCATCCCCTCAGCCTCGACTCGAGCGTCTCTCCCGCTCCCCACGCACTTCCTGCCCGCAGCATTTCAAATAGTACACGCTACATACACGGTAGAGACGTTTCTTTTAAAAATTATTTAGAGACATACTTACATGGTCCAAACTGAATACATTTCTTTAGAATAAAACGAGTAAATCCAACATCTTGTATAGAATAGAAAAGTTGAAATCGTAACTAACCGAATGTTTGAATTTGCGCGGCCTGCAAATTCAAAAATTCGGTTAGATACGATTTCGTTAGTATTCATGTTCACAAACAACGTTAATTAACTCATAAACAGCTAAAACACATGTTCAACCTTTGCATTATCGAGTATATTAATTAAAACATTTCCAACCTACCTTAATTCATCCGAGTCCAGGGGAAATTAATGGCGGCCGAGCAGAAAACTCGAGAAAGGCTCGTGAGTCATGACGTCAGAAAAAAAAAACGTCTGTCACGGGGTCCTTAAAGAGAAATTATCCTTTGGCTGAAAGTGAGATTTTTGAGTAGTTGAGTGTACAATATTGATAGCAATTCGCAGAAAGAAGAAGTAATTAGACTCAAATAGTTATAGCAATCCAACTTACACCCATATTCACTTTTACAGAGGGCTTGGGGACAAAAAGGTTGAGAACCAGGTTATGTTTAGAAAATACACTGTAATTTAATGTTGTTTTTAATCCTTTCCCCACCTAAACTAAGAGAATAAGAGAGTTAGAGAACCTTTAAAGAACTATACAGAGGCTTAACGGGTTCTTTTTATGGCAGTGGTGCTATATAGCACCTTAACCACAGCAAGGAACCGCTGAAGAACCATACAGGGGCTTTACAGGTTCTTTATAAGGTAGTGGTGCTATATAGCACCTTAACCACAGCAAGGAACCGCTGAAGAACCATACAGGGGCTTTACAGGTTCTTTATAAGGTAGTAGTGCTATATAGCACCTTAACCACCCCAAAGAACCGCTGAAGAACCAATCTTTTTTAGAGTGTAGTTAAATTCCATAACATGCCAATTACATGTGATACCAATTTCACGTGTTCACACATACATAAGTTCTTGCATAATTTTTTTCGTTAATTCTTAGTTTTTGCCTTGATAATAGAAAATATGAGCTAGGCATCATGTATGACAGTCAAAAATGAGATATGAGCTACAAAATGACCAGATCCTGCCATTAGCTATATAGAAGACATATCTTGTATGTATAGGGCTTATATGTGGATATGAAGAAGCAATAAATACAGAGGCTTAACAGGTTCTTTGTATGGCAGTGGTGCTATATAGCACCTTAACCACAGCAAGGAACCGCTGAAGAACCACTGAAGAACCGCTGAAGAACCATACAGGTGCTTTACTGGTTCTTTATAAGGTAGCGGTGCTATATAGCACCTTAACCACCCCAAAGAACCGCTGAAGAACCATTTTTTTTTAGAGTGTAGCCGTTTGGGGTCAGTTCATTAAAAAGAAGGCCATCAGATTCCTTATGCCAGGTTTCTGTTAAGCATATAATGTCCAGGTTGTAGTCTGTAATTATATCTGCCAAAAACGAAGCCATGTTATTTATAGAATGTACGTTTATGAGCATCGAGTTCAGCAGACACGTAGAAGCCGGTGAGTCTGACGAGGTCTCATTTTGATATTTAATATATTCATATCTGATTCACCACGTGATATAGTTCAGATGTGTGTGTGGAAATGATGCGTTGTGACTGCAGAACTTTTAGAGACGTTTAAAATTGTGAAAAACAATCCCGCACCCTGTTGAGGTCCTGTTATAAAACACATGCAGACAGTATTACTGTAATTTAACATGAATAGTTAGTATGTTCCTACATTGAAACCGTTAACAATTTATTTATTTTTTTATATAATTGATAATGATGCTCTGCTCTGGTCCAAGTTAATTTATTCATGAAGTAGAAATATAATTAAACTTTGAAGCATTTTAAACTTTGTGGCTGTAAAATAGTTTCATATGCTGGAATCTGACAAATCTTTGCTGTGAAACAAAACAGAAGTGAGAACAGACTAAAAAACAGTGTAACAAATTGTCATGAATGGCTGGTTGTAATGAAGCTCACGATGATGGAGAATACAATAACACTGTCTTTAATCACAAATCTAACATGTAGGAGAGATAAAACACAACCGCTTCAACATAAACAACAGAACAATGAACAGACAGAACTAAGAGTTTAAATACACAGACAGAGTAATCAAGGTAAAACAGAACAGCTGCAGGAACTAATTAACAACAAGAACACTAACTAGGGAACACACACAGACAGCAACACCATGATAATAAAACACAACAAAACTGTTACACTAATAGATTATTCTGAAATGTTACATTTATACTGGACTAATGGTACTTAGATTTTCTTACATTAATAATGAAAATAGTCCATTTAAATGTTGTCTTTTCTATTGTTTTTATACTGTTTCTATATTTTAATCTACAGTGATAAATGTACTTATTTTTGGGGTAACACTTTAGAATACTGATCCTTCATTAATGAATAACTACACAACTACTTACTAATTCATTCATCAGAGTTACTTGTTAGTTAATAGTAGTTACTAGAGTGTTAATAATGCATTATTCATTTGTTCCTGTGTAGTTACTCATTAATGAAGGATCAGTATTCTAAAGTGTTACTATTTTTGGGAGTGAGGCGGATCCAGACTTGGATTGTAACTAGTATCCTCAAATGCTCCTGTCTTGGTTTGTTTGAGTTTCATTAAGTTTCCATGTTTTTGCTGGTTTATTAGTGACTGTATGACATTTATTCATGATTCATTTAATTCACACATGAACTGAACATGGATTTGAGTCATTTTCTCTTTCTGTCTTCAGTCTGAGTTTCTGCAGGATTACAGAGAAACAGTGTTTCATCCTGACTTCAGCTCTGAAATCAAACCCGTCACACCTGAGAGAGCTGAACCTGAGCTGGAATGAACTAGGAGACTCTGGAGTGAAAAACCTCAGTGATCTACTGATGAACCCACAATTCAAGCTGGAGAAACTACAGTTAGTGTCATTATACTGTATTCATGATTAGTTTATTTTAAGTCAACAGGACACAATCACATCATTTGTAGCGCTGCATCTCCATCTGAAGAAAGATTCAGAAATGGTTTTAGTTAAAGGATTAGTTCACTTTCAAATGAAAATTAGCCCAAGCTTTAATCACCCTCAAGCCATCCTAGGTGTATATGACTTTATTCTTTCTGATGAACATAATCAAAGAAATATTCATAAATATCCTGACGGATCCAAGCTTTATAATGGCAGTGAACGGGATCAGTGAGTATGAGCTGAAGAAAGTGTCTCCATCCACATCCATCCATCATAAACGTACTCCATACGGCTCCAGGGGTTAATAAAGGCCTTCGGAAGTGAAGCGATGTGTTTGTATAAAAAAATATCCATATTTAACAAGTTATGAAATCAAATATCGAGCTTCCACCAGATTCAAGTAATGAAGAAAGTGTAAACTTGTGTCACGTAAGTTACTCTTTTTCTGTAAGTTGAATAGGGAAGGCGTAGGACGTAACGTAAGTTTTGTGAACTGCGAGAGTTTTACTTTCTTTGTACGTTGAATACGGAAGGCGGTCTAGTGGAAGCTACATATTTTACTTCATAATTTGTTTAAGTATAGATATTTTTTACACAAACGCATCGTTTCTCTTCAGAAGGCCTTTATTAACCCCTGGAGTAAGATGACCAGATTCCTGAAATGGAAACCAGGGATATTTCCTATTTGAGTGGCCAAATATCACAGATAGTTTGATGATTAGGATTTTTGGTCTGGTTTTAATACAATTCACCAAAATACTATTACACTATTAATAGTAACCATTGTAAAAGCAGTTCAAAACAATATGCCTGTTATGTCAAAAGTATGACTTTACAAAACACTTTACAAAAAATAAAAATATAAGAAGATGAGATAAATAAAATGGCATTTAACAAATATTTGTTTTCATTTTCACAAGGTGTTTTTTTAAAACTATTATTTTGCATTTTAGACACATTTTAAGCACCAAGTGTATTATTATTTACTTTATTATTACTATTTAATATATTCATATATGATTCTACCTTTTAAAATTGTGCAAAACAATCCTGCACCCTGTTGAGGTCCTGTTATAACACACATGCAAACAGTATTACTGTAATTTAACATGAATAGTTAGTATGTTACTACATTGAAACCGTTAACAATGTTTTTTTTTTATTTTTTTTTTATAATTGATAATGACGCTCTGCTCTGGTCCAGGTTAAGTTATTCATGAAATAGAAATATAATTAAACTTTGAAGCATTTTAAACTTTGTGGCTGTAAAATAGTTTCATATGCTGGAATCTGACAAATCTTTGCTGTGAAACAAGACAGAAGTGAGAACAGACTAATGGTACTTTTCACCATTGATGGGAATAACGGCGTTATAAATAAACAGCGTTACTAACGGCGTTACTTTTTTCAGTAACGAGTAATCATCAAACTAATTACTTTTTCTCCCGTTACAATGCCGTTACCGTTACTGACAAAAAAATGCCGCGTTAGCCTACTGTAATTGAGCTGACTGAAGCGGTTTTCATCCGAGTAGGCTCTCTCTCAGCCATAAGACCTGCAAAGTTTTTTCTCTGGTGTGTGCTGCGGTTAGTCATACACAAATATAATTTTAAAATGAAAATAATAATGAACGATGCTCTGTGTGTTTGTCTGTGAGCATAATGAGCGTTTATGTAATATAGACTATAGCACTCAAGCGCACGTATAAAGCTTGCCATAAAGAAACGGCAAAAGTAATAATTATGAATGTGATGAAACACAGCAAGGAGATATTTTAATTGTTTATTAATAAAGAAATGTTTTCTGAATTAGTGTCGGCTGTGAAGATGAAGTTGACATTGCTGACTCTCATCATCTCCATGGACGCGCTTAGAGAGAAAATGCACATTTCATTCGGATTACATAATCAGAGTAGCCTATTTCTTTTCGTTTTTAGATATGTCAAGCTTTCTGTAGATATATTTCTCATGTCTGCGAGGCAAGCAGCCTATACGCTGAGTTTCGGTTCTTTAGCCTATAAGACGCGCTCCAGGTCACGCGCCAGTGATCGCGCCCGCGCATCCATGATTATATTGCCTGCTATATTTACTTCTTATTTATTAAATCCAGGCAATCGGTTAATGAAACATTGATTAAAATTAAGATACCATTTTTACAAAACGAAATTCACTTTAAAGAAAGGCTTTCTACAAAACAAAACTTAATGAAGTGGTCAAAATCATGTCTGACCCACTCCATGTCTCCCGATATATTGCGCATCTGATGTATCTTACTCATGCTGTTCACTTTTCATAATCAAGTAAATGAATTTAAAACATAACATAGGCCTATTTAAACATAAATATGAAACTACATTTTCTTTAATGCTTACAAACACGTATTGTACAGTACAGAGAAATTTCATAAGCAAGAGCGGATCATCAGTCACGAGTCGGATCAAGAATAATTTATTCTTAGACATATTTAATATTGGGGGCATTCAAGTTATTTGACATTTATTTTTTTTAAAGTAACACAATAGTTACTTTCCCTGGTAATTAGTTACTTTTATAATGATGTAACTCAGTTACTAACTCCGTTACTATTTGTGAGAAGTAACTAGTAACTATAACTAATTACTTTTTTAAAGTAAAGGCCAATTCACACCGCCCCGACGACGGCCAACAAACGCCAACAAACTCGTCTGTTGGAGTTTGTTGGTTTGGTGTGATACCCCTGTTGGCGTTTGTTGGCCGTTGTTTGCCGTTGTTGGCGTTGATCGGAGTTGGTTTTCACCATAGACAGTAAAAGAAATGGACACAGCGACCCCATTGGAACTCAATTGAGACAAGTGAAGCCCATTTTTAGCGATTTTTAGCACTTCCGTTTCTGACGCGCAGACTCAAACTAAGCTTGATGACGTCTGCAACCTGTCTGACAGATGTAAATCTTCTAGTAGCTGTGCGTGCAAACTGCCATCGTTAATCTTGCAGAGACGGCGAGCTTGAGCGGGGAGTTCTTTGGCGTGAGTGAGCAGGAGTAAGTATTCTGATTAATTATTTTGTATAATATTTTAAAATGTAACGCCAGTACGCCATCTCTCTTGACATCTCCCCGATTGCCTGCGAGCTTCTCCTCCTGTCTGTACGGTAATTTCTCTACTGTGCGACAGAGAGTCGAGTGGTTATGACGCAATCGTTAGCCTATTTTTACAAAAACTGTATCTACGGGGCCATAATGTAACATAGAAGGTAATGGAGCCCTTTATACATTGTCGTGTATCTTTAGAAATAAATAATGGACAAATGGAGTCTTTAAACGCCTCAGATGTAAAGTTATTCACTGTCAAAGTGACGCCAAAATGAATGGGAGTCAATGGGGATGCTAACGCAAGTGAAGTTCTGCTACAAGATGGCGGCACCCGGCCGACTTCAACTTCCGGTCGACTTCCTTGGGCACTGGTTTTCACCCGACTGAACATGTTTAATCGGCGTTTGTCGGGTCTTGGAATGTCTGCGCGGTGTGAACAGTTTTCCAACAGACGGCAACCAACTCTGACGTAATCTGACCTGTTAACGAACCGTTGCCATGACGATGAGGGAAGTCCCCTGCAAAGACAGCTATTTGATCGCGCCCGCGCCTCACGCACACACAACAAAGCACTGGAAACGTGACATCGCAGCTTGTTCGTTATAAAAAATAAAATACAGCTAAAATATATATATATACACAAAAGGTACAATAGTCTATAGTGCAATCCGTGCCATTCAGCAAGAGCAGCTGCTCCACTTCACCGAAAGAGAGAGGTAACGTTATAACCACCATGAGAGCAACGCAGGTTTACCTTCAGTTTCGTTTTTTAATAATTCGTTTTGACTTGTTTAGCTACATGGTTGTATATGCTTATGGGTCTCGTTAATAAAAAGGGTCGCGCTAAAAAAAAGTTTAAAAACTGGTATACCAACCGCAGCGCAATAGGTTAAGATCAGATCGATGGCTACAGCGCTTCGGATTTCAGGTTAGTATTTTTGTTTTTTTTGTTTAATACTTTAATACAATGAAAATATATATGATACTATATTATTAATATAGTAAACTAACCTGACATATTGTTAAAATGGTTACTTGTGTAGTTGTGGAATTTTCCCAGTCAGACGTCACTCGTTGGTCGGTGTTTGTTGGGGCGGTGTGAACATGACAATTTTTTCTCATAGAATTCTAAATCCAACGGCCAACTTGTTCGTTGGCGTTTGTTGGTGTTTGTTGGCCGTCGTCGGGGCGGTGTGAATTGGCCTTAACATGTCCAACACTGCTTTTCACTAAATCTTCTTTTATTAAACAAAATGTGTATTTAGAGATTGTAAATTACACTCTAAAATGACTTAATAATCGATTCATGTACAGTATAAGATTTTCTTACATTAATAATGAAAATAGTCCATTTAAATGTTCATTTTTCTATTGTTTCTGTATTGATCCTATATATTAATCTACAGTGATAAATTCACTTATTTTTGGGAGTGAGGACGGATCCAGACATGGATTGTAACTAGTATCCTCAAATGCTCCTGTCTTGGTTTATTCGTTTATATCATTAAGTTTCCATGTTTTTGCTGGTTTATTAGTGACTGTATGACATTTATTCATGATTCATTTAACTCACACATGAACTGAACATGGATTTGAGTCATTTTCTCTTTCCGTCTTCAGTCTGATTGGATGCAGTATTACAGAGAAACAGTGTTTCATCCTGACTTCAGCTCTGAAATCAAACCCGTCACACCTGAGAGAGCTGGACCTGAGCTGGAATGAACTAGGAGACTCTGGAGTGAAAAACCTCAGTGATCTACTGATGAACCCACAATTCAAGCTGGAGAAACTAGAGTTAGTATCATTATACTGTATTTACTGTTTAGTTTATTTTAAGTCAACAGGGCACAAGTCACATCATTTGTAGCGCTGCATCTCCATCTGAAGAAAGATTCAGAAATGGTTTTAGTTAAAGGATTAGTTCACTATTGACTCTCATTGATGAATGTTCAAATGAGCCAAAACTGTTCAAACTCCAACTGTCAAAATTCAAATTTAAACAAATCAAAACCCATTAGACTCAATTAAACTGACATTCTGTGATATTTCTAATCCATTGAAACTAATTCAGACTCATTTAATCTATCTATCTATCTATCTATCTATCTATCTATCTATCTATCTATCTATCTATCTATCTATCTATCTATCTATCTATCTGTCTATCTGACCATTTCTATCTATCTATCTATCTATCTATCTCTCTGTCTATCTGACCATTTCTATCTATCTATCTATCTATCTATCTATCTGACCATTTCTATCTATCTATCTATCTATCTATCTGACCATTTCTATCTATCTATCTGTCTATCTATCTATCTATCTATCTCTCTGTCTATCTGACCATTTCTATCTATCTATCTATCTATCTATCTATCTATCTATCTATCTATCTATCTATCTCTCTGTCTATCTGACCATTTCTATCTATCTATCTATCTATCTATCTATCTGACCATTTCTATCTATCTATCTATCTATCTATCTATCTATCTATCTGACCATTTCTATCTATCTATCTGTCTATCTATCTATCTATCTATCTATCTCTCTGTCTATCTGACCATTTCTATCTATCTATCTATCTATCTATCTATCTGTCTATCTGACCATTTCTATCTATCTATCTATCTATCTATCTATCTATCTCTCTGTCTATCTGACCATTTCTATCTATCATCTATCTATCTATCTATCTATCTATCTGACCATTTCTATCTATCTATCTATCTATCTATCTATCTATCTATCTATCTGACCATTTCTATCTATCTATCTATCTATCTATCTATAGCTATGTTCACTAAATTCAGTTGTCAGTTCTCCTTTTAGTGTTTAATCCCGTTCTGTACACACACAGTTCAGTCAAATACAGGTAGTGACAACCGCATTTACAGAAATTATTTGCAGTGTGTACAGAACCAAACTGAACAACTAGTTTAATGACGTTTTTTAACCTTCATCTGAGATGTGTCTCTCTTCACATACAAGAATCAAAATGCTTAAAATCACTTTAACAGTTTAAACTAAAACACTTTATACTCAATATCTCACAGTGAGTCTGAGTTCACATTATATTTGTGCAACATTTTCACATTAATGATTTGTTTGTAAGATAATCTCTCTTCCTCTGTTTGTGTCTTTCTAGTCTACTGAACTGTGGCATTACAGATGTTTCTTCTTTAACTCAGTCTTTGACAAACTCAAAAGCACTGCAGTTTTTAAAAGATCTTGATCTGAGTTGGAATATGATAGGAGACTCAAAGCAGCGGCTCAGTGACGTGTTACGAGACTCAAACTGTGACCTGAGGTGAGGAAACATCACTGTGATATTAAAGAGATCTTCATTTACTCTGATATGTGAACAAACCTTTCAAATATTCATGAAAGGAAATTATCATTAATCTTTATTGTAACAAAGTGTTTGTGTGAGAACAAAATGTGAAGTTATTAAAATGTTCAACACAAAGGAGGAAAGAGAGCAAAAGCACACTGTCACAGCTTTATTCAACAATACCTGCTTTATTAACTGTGTCAGTAGTGAATCATTTCAGTCTGAAAATAGACTTGTTCAGATTGTAGGAAAACGCTGCACTCCTGCTAAAATCAGTGCGTTCAGCTTCAGCTCACAGCCGTCCAGCCTCACATGAGAAATGTCTCTATCTCTAGTGTGTTTTTACTTTGACAAGCAACACGTCACACTACTTTACACTCACTTTACTTTCAGTTATTTACTAAGAGCCCTACAAACATGTTTAAACTAGAGGACAAACGGCTTTAACTAAAGGATTGTGTTTTAATTCACAATATCATTTGTATTTGCTCCCTGTGGTTTATTCCATACGCCGTACACTCATTAGTTTCTTCTTTACAGTCACTCAATAGGAGTCACACCAACACAAACACACAAACATATCAACGTGATTCATGTTTAATGTATTATATTTAAAACACAAATATCTCTGCAGGATCATGTAAAGTCAGTAATTAATCTGATTACAGGAATTTAATGTATTTTATTTTTACTCAGAAAACAGTAATTGAAATATAGTAACTAATTTGCACTTTGTTCCTCTGAACACTGATTGTTTTCTCTTCTGTTTCTCTTTACAGAGTAGAAGATCAATCACCAAATGTCTCTGGATTGTTTAAATCAAGGTTTAAATCTGTGAAATCATCATGAGAGGAGCAGAAATCATCAGGTGATCCACAGAAGAGTCTCACTACTGTGTCTATGAGGAGAAATAAATGTGTGATTAATGTGTAAATGTGTTTCATACAGATGGAAGAGACTCAGACTTTACAATGAAATAAAGCAGCATGTGTGTTAGAAACGTGATATTGAATGATTAATGTTGCTTTAGTATTCAGACAAATGAAGGTTTAGTTTTATTTAAAGGTGAACAGGAGGAAGAAGCTCAGATGAGTCTGTCAGCAGAAATCTTCAGGCTCTTCAGTATCAGACCTACAAATATAATAATGTTTGGATTGAACTCATCCATAATGATTCAAATATTGCCAATCATAAACGTGATTGTCAAGTATAGCACATAAATGTATGAAGATATAAAGTCACATGTTACTTCAAACATTTATGTGATCTCTTACATTTTATACACAGAATGTATTTGTTTATTTTTGTTATTCTGTTGTATTTTATATTAAGTTATCTGTGTGTGTCTGTTAATGCACAGATATACAGTATATTGTCTTTAACATGTTGTATATATTGTACATTTTTACCAGTTAACAGCATTTGTGTGTTAAAGAATTTAAGAACAGTTGTTTTGGTTTTTGTTTGAAAAGTTCACTTGTCTGTTGTATTATTGAAGCTACATGAGCAGATGCAGAGAGATTCTCCTTCTTAAATAAAGGTGAAGTTGTAGATGTTGAACATAAAATCATATAAGCGATCTTTACTATTGTTGGAGAAGAAATCATGCTGGGCTGCGTTTCTCTAAACATTGTGAGCTCAGTTCATCATAGAGATCATTGGTGGCAATAGTTCTACAATCTACTTTGGCCTACGATGCTTTTGAGAAACACGCCCTGATCTGACTAATATATAAATACAGAAATGTTCTCATTGTAAGTGTGTTTAAAGGGACAGTTCACCCCAAAAATGTAAATGATCGTTAATCACCCTCATATCCTCATGTAAGACTTTCTACTGTGGAAACACTAGAGAAGATATTTTGAGAAATGTTTCAGTGTCTGATTGGTTTCCAACATTCTTCAAAATATCTTCTTTTATGTTCCACAGATGAAAGAGTCAGAAAGAAAAATGCAGGTTTGAAACTTCATGAAGGTGAATAACTGATGACAGGATTGTTATTTTGGGGTGAACTATCCCTTTAAATGGGACTTACTATGCCAAATTTTACAAGATGTAAGTCTCTGGTGTCTCCAGAATGTGTCTTTAAGCTCAAAATACCTCACAGATCATTTATTATACCACGTTGTTAATACCCATTTTTGAGTGCTAATGTAGTGATTTTACTTTCACCCATCCAATGACACTATAATGTAGGGATTGGTACTCACATCACCACTGACATTGTGATTTTTGGATCGCACGTCACTTGAGGTGTGGTTATGAGTACATCACATGATCATCTTCACCCTTCTCCTAGTTCAGGGCACCAGTCAAGGTCTTTTACTTTGGCAGTACGAGAACAATCCCAACAGGAGCTGTTCAATCATTCAGAATTAATGTAAAGTGGAGGGAGTTGGTCAGCTGATTTATCTGAAAGATTGGTGAGATTGCTAACTTGTTGAGCCTCTTCTGTATTATCAGCACAAGGAAGACACAAGTGTAATAAAATATTAACAAAAAGATAATAAAAAAAAAAAACCCTTTATCTTATGGAAAGATAAACTGTTGTTTCTCTGAAAATAATAAGGTGAAGAATTAATATGCATCAAACAAATAAACTAAAGATTATTTGATATTAACCAGCATCAGCTATATTACCTCTAATGTAAATTAGAAAATCATATACTGATAATATACAACAATGCCAAGGTCTCTGGAAAGAGGTTTGGTAAAGTGATATTTACGTCCGATGATGGTGACGTCTTCCACTGGTTGTGCTGGAGATAATGCAGTGGGGAGAGGAGCCAGAACCTGTTTCAACAGCTTTAAACATGAAGCTCTGTGGGACGCTGATCTCCTGGAGCACCAAAGGCTCCTAAAATCTGGAACATGCAGATGAAGGAAGATTGAAGTGAAGGTTTGCTCTCCTGAGCTTAACCTTGTTGCAGATATCTCTGTCTTCTGCCTCTCTACAGACACTCAGAACTTGGTCAATCTGCGTTTGTCTCTCTGCATAAAGCACACAGAAGTGTTTAAAGTGTCTTTAAAGTTTATCAATGCATTTCTCACTTTACAAACCACCACCAGAATACCTTTGACAATATTCTAAACAAATAGAGACCAAACAAGATGGGAAAAGACTGAACTGTCATACATTCATTCATTTGTACATTAAAGGCAGGGTAGGTAAGAAATTTTGTTCCAAATTTGTTTAAACTTTCTATATATATACATGCATAATTAAAATGTAAGAACTCTGATAAAAAGAGTATAAAAATCGAGTGACTCTAGACCGTTTAATCTGTATTAAACACAGCTCATTATTTCCATCCGGGACGAAACATAGGATTGGCTTAGGCGGCTGTCACTCTCTCGCAACCATGGCAACCACCCTTTTGCCACACATGACCTGCCCACTTGCGCGCGCACGTTTGATTTGGGGAATCCAAGAGGCATGGATCCTAGGAATACCAAAACAATGGCAGAGAAACAGCAAGCTAAATTCACAGTATCGGCCTATGCAGTTAGTGAAGGCAAACCAGGCAAAAAAAGGAAGACAGTAACAGTACAAGAAAAGGCAATGAACAAAAAGTCTTTGGATAAACAAAGAAATAAAACGCGAGTTAATATCGGCGTGGCTTTCCAGCGATGGCGAGAACTGAGGGAACTCAAGGGGCTGAAAAGTGACTCCTTGATGGCTTTATTTCTGCTGGACAGGTAAATCTTTCTTTTTGTATTTTGATCATACATATTTTTTTGTTTATTTTTTCATGAAGCATGTGTCATTAGCACACGTAGCTGCGTAATATAGCTAACATAACATTACTTAGCGAGCCGTAGTAGAGACGATAAATAATGATAGCTATAGTGTTGAATTGTGCATAATTTTACCCTCTGTCTAACTCTTTTACCATGTTCACCTGTAAGTTTACCTGCACGTTTTTTTTCGCCTTTGTTTTGTTTTTATATTCTCTAACTATGTTTACTGATGTCTTTATCTTGTATCTGTGTGTGTCGTACACACTTTGTTGTATGTGTGTGTTATTATTTTGTGTCTGCAATGCAGTTGTGAGTTGATATTTGAGTGTATGTTACTCTGTTGATCTGTAGAACAACGTATATGTTATGAATCTTACACGAAATTCATCTTCATCACAGTGTAAATGATGGTAATGGAAAAACGTGTATCATGCAACCTGTTTTTAGCTTTGCCTTATAGATAGCTCGTTAGCGAATCAAAAAATATATATTTTGAACTTTACCAATATCAATATGCTAGCTTGATAGTGAGTACTAAAATACATCTTGTTTGTTTATCTTCATAATTATAAAGTTATTTTTATTACATGTGATTCTGACATGATGTCACTACATGCCGTGCTCCTTCCTCTCCGCTCGTCTCAGGTAAATAATGCGTCTTCCAGCTCAGTGGTCGGAGTCACACGTTCATGCGTTTTGGGGGCGTGGCTTTGGAAGGAGCCCAGAAGGGAGGGGGTGGAGTGAATGGAAATAATGAGCTGTCTTTAAAACAGTCGTGAGAGGTCTACAGACACTCGATTTTTATACTTTCTTTTTCAGAGTACTTACATTTTAATTATGTATTGATATATAAATAAAGTTTAAACAAATTTTGAAAAAAAGTTTTTTATACATTTTTTTGCCTACCCTGCCTTTAATGTTAACAACATCAACATTGTGTGACTGTGTGTATATAGTGTGTGTTAGCGTTATCTGTAGATTTCAGTTTCTGTACAGTCTGATCTCTAATTGTCAAACCATTTGAATTTCATCTGAAGAAATTGTTCTTTTAATTTAAACTATTTAATGTTCCTTACGCCAGTATATATGTTAAACTTTCTTAAAAAAGAAAGTCTTTTCATGCAAGATCTCTTACAGCAGTTTCATCTTTTCTCAGTAGTGTGTGTATCTGCTGGTGAAATTAGAGATCTGATGGAGTGTTGTGGGGAAAAAAGGTTTATTACCACAGAACTGAGATACATTGTTGGAACAATACTGAACATCTGCTGAACTCAAGTACATCTGTCCTCTGTGCTCATTAGATGAGTAGCTCTGTACAATATTTTGCTCTCATTTATGGACATTTCAATTCATAACATACAAGACTACACCATAGTGTTCTTGAAAATAATATTAATGTACTCTATTCAGCCATAAATTAACTTGCAAAGATCCTTTTTTCATATTTTCATCAACACTGCAGCTGTTGACTGGTTAGGCTTCTGTTCTGATCTCCTCATATTCTCACTGCAGGTCTTTTCCATTCACCTCCTCTCACAAGCTATCATTTATACTTGATTTGTTAAGGCTATGCATGGAGAAATAACAGACTCATGTTAAACATTAGCTATTTAACTTATATGGCATAAAACATTTACCCAAAAAAAAGCTAAATTTCCATGTGTTCAAGAGAACAGAATTGTCACTTCCTGGGAAGTTGGTGCAAAATATCAGTAATAAAAATGTAAGTTGCTGCAATTGGCTCTTTTTTCCTTCATCATAAATGAGTTGCGTCTCAGAGCGGCAGATGAAACACAATAAACACTGTCATGTTCTCTTGCATTCAGATGCTCATGTGAGACACTTCTGGAGGGAATTAAACCAAATCATTCTGATGACACACTTTGGCTCAGGCATTTCAGAACCACCAAACCAACATTTGAGATGCTGAGATGCGATTGGTCTGCTGGTTAGTCCAGTTATCCAATCACAGCCTCTGTTGAGGCAAAGGTATGTGAGCTTCTGTTACGCATCGAGGGATTTATTCGGTAATGCGTTTCCATCGTAGCTTCCATCATAGTCTTCTTATCGGATAAAACAGTTATCCGCCTCAGTTGAGTTCATGTTTTTTATGCATTTTTTTTTATTTATGTGCATCTTGGCGTTTCCATACAACACTTTTTATTGTAATATTACAAAGTTTGCATATAAATATGTGGATGGAAATGAATTCCAATACACACAGTTAACATGTTTAATGTAGCTGTGCACAAAGATGTAGAAGCAAATGACAGCAGAGCGCTGGATGTGACGAAACTCCTTCCACATGGCGGGCAGCGGTGCGGCTTCCCTCCGGTGTGAACTCTCTCATGTATTTTCAGGTTCCCTGACTGACTGAAGCTCTTGTCACAATGTGAGCACTTGTAGGGTTTCTCTCCCGTATGGACCTTCTGATGCTCTTTCAGATATTTGGCTCTAGAGAAGCTGTTCCCGCACACCGAGCACATGTGAGCTTTCTCGCCGCTGTGTATTTTCTGGTGCTCTTTCAGGTAGCCCAGCTGCGAGAACATCTTTCCACAGAAAGAGCACAAGAAAAGCTTCTGGTGAATTTTCTGGTGGATCTTCAGGTGCTTCGCTGAGATGAAGCTTTTCCCGCACTGGCCGCAGCTGAACGGTCTCTCTCCCGAGTGCAAGTGCTGGTGGTTTTTGAGGATGGTGGCCTGCGTGAAGCTCTTCCCACACTCGTGACACGTGAACGGACGCTCTCCAGAGTGAATGCGCATGTGGTTCTTAAAGTGTCCTTTGCGTATGAAGCTCACACACCGGATGCATAAAGCAGTGGAACATAGTGTAGAGGTAAAAAATGATATAAACACTGTTCAGTTTCTCACACAAACCGATCGTTTCATGTCTTAGGACATCAATGTGTCGTCACGAGCCGCAGGGTTTAATTTGGATTTGTCTGCACATGTTTTTTTGACTCTTATAAATGGAGTTCCCATTGCCATGCATTATATGGCTGACAGACGGCAACGGTTGGAGTTAAAAATCATCCTTTGTGTTCTACTGAAGAAACAAAGTCACCTACATCTTTGATGCACTGGGAGTAAGCAGATAAACATCAAATTTTCATTTTTGGGTGAACTATCCCTTTAAGGATTCGAATTTTGAGGGCTGCATCATGAGGGCTGCATCCGAAACCGCATACTTCCTTACTACATACTAGGCGAAAAACAGTACAGAAAAAGCTTGTCTGAATTCACAGTACTCCTAAAAGAGTAGACAAAAATTACCCAGATGACCGACTACTTCCGGAGAGATTCTGAAGTGAGTGTCTGTGTCCGAAATAGGGGATATTTGAGGGGACAGACATTTGTAGTGGTGTCCGAAACCATAGTGGACGATGTTGAGTTCACTCATTCAATCCCACAATGCAACGCAATAACGAGTGTATAACCAATGTACGCTCAAGCTAGAGAATACCCATAATGCACTGTGAGACACGCGCCCGCAGCTGAATCAATCATTCATTCATTTTCCAAACTGCGCTGGTCCAGCATCATACAGCTATAAATTCCTTTGTAATTGATAATTAAATCGTTTAATTAAAGTTTGTACATGCTAGTTTTCATGGCAGAGTTCAACATAAATATTCATTACTACTGGATCTGCCAGTTTGTTTCGTTTCAAATAAGTATTAAACAGCAGCACAAACTATGTGAAATCGGCGCACTCAGTGTCTGAATTCACTCCTTCAGTGGACTATATTAGTGGAGTAATGTAGGGAATAGTGAATGAGGGTATAGTGAATGAGGGTATAGTGAATGTAGGGAATAGTGAATGAGGGTATAAGGGGTGATTTCGAACACAGCAAGTGTATGATGGATACTTTACTAACCCATGAGGCTACAGGAGAGGATTTGTGAATGGCAGTGAAGCGACGTAACTGAGGCTGGTTGGTCACATGATGATGACAGCATGACGATTACGTCCAGATTACATTCATACTACACACAACTCATACTATATCATACTTTTTGTAATTACACATTTAAAATAAGTACCTACTGAAGAGAGTATGATTTTGGATGCAGCCTGAGAGCGGATGTGGACAGAGTAAAATAAGCCAAAGTACTTCTTTGTTTTTATATGAGAGAATAGACCAATTAATGCAATTATATGTAGCCTAAAAAATCAATTACGACTTGTTAATAAAAACATAAAAGACTTTGCATGCCTACTGCTAATTTTAACTTTATCCGACGACACAACTCTGTTTTTGAAAAATAAATATCAAGTTTCTTATCCTTAAAAATAATTAATCTCTTTTCATCTGCTTCTGGTTTAGTTCTTAATATTCATAAATGTGACCTATTTTCTATCAAACATTCGACTGATGTTCAAATTTGTGACATTCCAGTTAAATCCTAAGTTAAATACTGGTATAATTATTTGTAAAGATCAGAAAAAGGATCAAAACTTCATTTTGAACCTCTTATTCTTGCTGTCCAACATAAACTGAACTCTTACAGCGTGATTTATCTATAACAGGTGGAGTGTTGCTCTTTAAAGCAGATCAGGTTATCTCGGGTTATTTATCCCACAATGGCTCTGGATGTTTCTGTGGAGATTTGTAGAATGATAGACAAATATAAACTATATATAGACTTTGTTTGGAAGTCTAAAGTCACTTAATTAAAAAGAGTGTTATGATGATCGGGCAATGGGTGGTTTTGAGTTAGAGGACTTTTCCACTCTTAATAATTCTTTCAAGATTAAAAGGATAAAGTCTTTTTTGAACAATCCCACGTCTTTTTGGAATATTATCCCAAATCATATTTTCAGTTCATCTAAAACACCTTTAACTCTTTCTAGTTTTCATAAACATGCTTTAATATGCTGGTCCCTAATATATAATTATAATTTTCTCCACATAACTATTTTATCTGGAACAACCAAAATATTAAACATAAAAATAAATCCTTTTTTTTAAACAATTCGTTTAATAAAAATATACTTTTAGTGAGTCAACTTTTAGATGATGGGGTGTCCTGCTCTCATATAAACACTTTATGCAAGATTTCTCTTTCCCAGTCTCCCCAAGAGAGTATGCCATTGTTTTTGGCATAATTCCTGATTGTGTCAAATCTTCAGTCAATCTAAAGGTCCTTTATGCTCTCCTCCTAATTTTAACAGCACAAATCTATTTGTTGATCAGTGTCTTCTCAGCAGTTTAACAAAAAAAAAAAAAAAAAAAAAAAAAAAAGCTTAATTCTTAACATAAATCAGATCTGTTTACCTGCTTGTGTAAGCTTTTGGAATAACAAATTTAATGATATTATTTGGAAAGATTTCTGGCTTCTTCTGCAAAAATATCTTTTATCTAGTAAAGTTGCTGAAGTCTCTATTAAAATTATTCACAACTGCTATCCAGTTAATTATAAACTAGCAAAATTTAATAATAATATTTCCCCCATGTGCTCCTTTTGTCATCATTTTGAAGAGATGATTAACCATTTGTTTTGAGACTGTGTTTATTGCAGTAAATAAGTATTTTGGGTTGATTTTTCAAACTTTGTTAAAAGATATCTATCATCTAACTTCTGTATAAGCCCAAAATATGTTTTTTTTTGGTGTTTCTCTGAATTCAGACCCTTCTCATTTTAATTTTGTACTTAATTTACTATTCTTTCATGCCAAATTTTATATTCACAAATACAATTTCTCTAACAAAACTCCTTTTTTTATTTTTAAGAAAGATTTTTATTTATATCTAAACTCTTTAAGAAATTCAAAAAATTATATTGCATGTAATTCTGTTACAGTGTCCAGTAATAATTTGACCTAATTTAATATGCTTTTTTTTGTTTTGTTTTGTTTTGTGACCCTCATCTTTGTTGTGTTTAGTGTTGTTAAATATTGTTTGTTGCTGTTTGTCTTGTATTTGTTGTTATTGCATAATAAAAAATTAACTTAATCTATATCGTTTGCTTTTTGTGATTATAAGACATGACAGCACACTACAGACACAATATAATACACTAATGTTGAAAAGAAAATACTTCAGTTTTACTTCAGTGCGCTGACAGTCTGACCATTCACTGAAATCAAAGACTTTTATTGAAACTGAATGTACCATGTTAACATGGGCGTGGTTTGTGAGCGTGAAACGGCATCAAATATGGCAAAAAAAAGAAGAAGAAGAAGAAGAAGAAGAAGAAGAAGAAAAGCATCAAATATGCATTATTATGCATACCAGTGTATTCTATTGGGTGAAACATACGTTGTTGTTTTTTTTTTTTTTTTATGTTGTTGTTTTTAAATCTATGATCAGTGAAATATCACATGTGTCGAATCTGTCGCAGTCAAACATCTGCTGGAAATCCAGGTAAACATCTGCGTGCACGCGCATGTCCGTAATTATCTCTAGATGATCCTTGACACCTGTTGATACTCCAGACGAAGACTATTCCAGAAATGACAATCTTTTGAAGGCTACGGATGTTAAAACAAGAAGAAAGGGTAACCGAGAAAGGTTTATTGAAAACGAATATGTTTCTGAAGGTTTGCTCCATTTTCTCTTCTGTTTTAGGCTGTTGATTTTGTGATGCGAAGTCGATAGTAATTTTGAACCAGACATTTACAGTAAACAGGAAGATGAGGCCTAACGTGAATGTGTTTATATATTTTATTTTCCAAAGAACAAAAATCTGTTATTATTAAATTTAATATTTCAGTTCATATATGTTAGTAGGCTAGTTCTCCAGTATGATCATAATGCAGGTTACTTTAACTAAATTTAACTAAAGTAATGATTAAACGACAAACAATTCAACAATTAATAAAGATTGTGTAAATATGATTGTAAAATATTAAACTGGAATAGAGAATAACAGATTGTGTTCAGTTTTTCAGCACAATGTAAATTTCTGTTCTCCAGTGAATTCATATTTAGAGTCATGAGTCAGTTAAACTCATTAAGCAATCTGAAATTATTAAGACCTTTCAGTTATTTTACATGACAATATATTTATAACTCACTTTATTTTATTAATTGTTTTTGCTGTTGTGTCTAACTCATCATTCTTCATTATTTTCATGTTCTTCATCTCTGTAAAATCTTGTCATTTCCAGGTCCTGCTGAACGATTGATTGTTTTCTCAATCCAGTGCTGATCAGAGGAGCGAGGAAAGGACTCTCTCTCTAAGATGAGTCTCTCAGAGAAACACAGGTAACACTGCGTCTGTTTCACACCATCATTTTAAACTCTGCTGGAGTTTGTTTTTCCTGTGAATAACAAAACTTTAATCAGTGTTTTATATTTCTTCAGTTTTAAACTTCTTAAATTAACTCTGACATTGTCTATAAATGCTTGTTTGTCACAGGATTCTATAGACAATATCACCATTAATAATTTGTTAATTTCCTTCTAGATGCGAACACACTGAATTAATCCAAATACATGGTTTTTAGATCATAATATTATTGACAGACATTAGGAAACAATTAAACACTTAATTTCGAAGTATTCTAACAAAACTGTGTCACACAGACATTTCTGCTTTCCATTTCTGTTAATTAAAAAAACTTGACATGTTCTCTTAAAATGTTCAAGTGTTTTTAACATATTTAATCTCACTCTTGTACATTAAAGAAATCATTAAACCAACGTGAGCCAGTAAAATAAAACTAGATGAGTAAAGTTTGTAGACAAACTTTAAGTTGGCTTGAAAAAGCCTAGCCAGAAAGTTTGAAGTAGTTTTAAAAGTTTCTTCTTCTTCTTCTTCTTTCTTTATTTATAAAGCACTTTCACACAACTACTAGTTGATCCAAAGTGCTGTACAATACAGGTAGAACAAAATGAATAAGAAACAACAAAACATTGAAACTCAACATAACAATATGACATAACAATATGATTAACATGGCTTGATAAAGGCTATTGACATGATTTTTAAGCCAGCATTTAAATACAGGCAAAGAAGGTGCAGCTCTAATAGAAGCTGGTAAATTGTGTGAGTGTGGGCATTTCTGTGGAGGATTAGAGAAAGACACGGATGTGTTTCAGACACAGTTGAACCTCCTTTACTAAAGTGTTTTTCTCTCTGTTCTTTGTGTCATTAGTGTAAGATCAGGATCACATGTGTCCAGCTCTGTGTCTCTGAAGAGTGACCATTCAAAAGATGGAGTACCACCAAACCTCAGTGAGAAAACACCATCATCTAATAAAAGGTATTTTGTGTGTTTATATTATAGTGTTGTGTTTGTGATTGAACTTGACTGAATAAAACTGTAGCAAATTAACTCAAAGGGGGAATATTAATAATTATTCATAACTCATTATGATTATTAAAGCTGCAGTAGGGAGTTTTTAGAAAACGTTGACTTAGCCTGAAAATTTGAGCAAGTACAACTCACAGGTCACTCCCCCTTGCTCTCTGCTGCGCTACAGCCCTCCCTCCACAGCTCCTCCCCCATCACAACGGAGCCTGCCGTGAACGCGCAGGCTAGTAAGGCGGATAAACAGTTATGGCACATTCACTGGTACAGACGAAACATCAACAATATGATTTACATTGACTATGGCCTGCCCATACTTTGACTACAAACTTGGTCCTCAAAACATTACGTATTTTGCAATACATGTAATGTAACTATATGACGTAACGTTATATGCACTATTTCTATAAGTAATAAATAGCTAGTAAGATAATATAACGGTAACTAACGTTACAGTATGCAAGTAATTATTCTATCGATATGTAATGCTAAATAAGGTTTGCTAGTACATTATTTCAGCAACATGACAAGCCAGTGAATTAGTAGGTTTCAATAGTTGCTTTGCACATTGCGTGACATTTTATCTGTATGTTATGCGGCTAGAGTTTTGACACTAGGCGTTTCTCGAAACAAAGTTCACTAAGTTCGGACTCGTGTCCTTGGTAGTTAGGACTTGGCAAGTTCGACTCCGGAGAACGAACTCCCGTGGACGGGAGAACACAAGTCCGGTGATTCTGCAAATGGAACAGCAGCGTACTTGATAACGTCACTCAGCTCGCGCTGGCTTCTCCGGTTATCTCTGTATGTGTATTTTAGCCAAGAATAAAAACAAAATTTGTTATTAAACCACTCTGCCTCTTTTCGTTTTATTTAAAGAAACAAACAAAAACATATTAATAGCCTCAGGCAACGAGTGATTAATTATCTGCAATGTCTGCTTATATTTATAACAAAACGAAATATTAAACAACCCTGCCTCTTTTCGTTTACATTTCTAAAATATTAAATGTAATACTGTTTGTGCATAGTCTGATTATCTTCACTGTAATGAAATGAAATAGGCTTTAACATAAAACACAACCTTCTCTTTTTGTTAAATGTCAGTTTTAATGTTCAATAATAGCCATTATAAAAGGTATAAAAATATACAATAAGAAATAAGCAGACAATTCAGTCAAGCGTACAAAATCAGCGCTTTAGTATGATACAAAAGTTAAATAGCCATATATAAATTTATGAAACGTCACGTTGCCCTCAGCCAAAACGGAGCCAGCGGCAAACGTCAGAAGGATTAGCCGAGGTAAGGCTGCTCTCGGCTGGGTAACTTACATGAGCGTTGAGAGTCCGGTGATCGCCTGGATCTCAAAACTCCGACAACGTCAGATCAAATTTTCAGAAAGGCGCTATCTTTATCAATTAACCACAAATTTGAGCTTTAAATCAGCACATTCTCGCCTGAAAAAATCTTAAAACTGCATATCATGACATAATAGAGCCCGATCACACGAAAATGCGTATCAATAGTACGAGTTTGTAATCTCGTAGAATATATACGCCAAAATGAGTTTTTCGCGTGCATATGATACGCACTTTATGGGGTATTATACGTACGAAACTGGATTGTTTGTCCGCCATAAGCAAAGCTGCGGCACACCATATGAATTTGAACGCCTGTACGCGCTGTGCACTATGGCTGTGCATGACAGGAGTGTGATCAGCGCGCACACGAGCTTGATTGACACTGCTAAGACACTCCTCCTGACTCTGATTGGTTGCTTCTTACCGGGAGCGGTTTATTTCTGCAAATGGCAATAGGACCACTGGGAGGAGCCAGAGGAGCTTGATTTTTTTTTTTCACAGATTATCTGTCTCATATTCTACTGTCAGGACATAATGACAGGTTTAACAAATATGTAAAAAATAAATTTTTACAAAAGTTACGTACTGCAGCTTTAATTATGATTAATTATGAATATGTGAATCAGTTATTCAGATTAACTGGATGTAGCTCCATTAAAATTAATATTACAATCAATTAACCTGTTTGTCCAGTGAACACTCAGTGTTAATTGTTTATTAACTCTAAGAAATTTTAATTTCCAGGTTATGGAAAGCAGCATTCTTATTTTACCGTATTACTCAGAGCATGTAGTCAGGATCTAAATCACTTAAGAGGCATCTTTACACAGAAAAAGCGGCACAGAAACCAATTCTGAAGTGGCATAAAATCACAAAAATGTGCGTTTACACAGACTGTTTAATGCTCCTCTAAAGCGGCATAAATGCTTTTACACAGGAATTAAAATCGTGGGAAACAATGCTTTGAACATAAGTATTTTAAAACTAACAGTTTTAACAAAATTAATTTAAAAATAATTAAATAATAAACAATGAAATACAACTCGAAATAAAATTGTTTTTTTTAAAGTAATTTCCTCTGCGTGCTATAGCTATCTTACGCTTTGATGCTTGTCATAATTCTGTAGTACTGATAGTTATTTTCTATTTCTTGAAAATTGTTACAGTTGGAACGATGCTACAAAAAATGATTAATTATTACACCGGGTTTTTTTTTCTTTTCAAAGAGCCAGAAACAACAAATAATGCTAGCATTTGCGTGTCAGGCAGGACAGTAGATGTCATCATTCACCAGACTGTCATGTGTGGGTGAAATATCGTCCTCAAGGACATGATTTTTGGAATATAATATAACAATGCACAATCACAGTGATGCCGATTGTGTTAAGAATTTACCGTATCTGAGAGAAATGTAGCAGCGCGTTGATCTGACAGTCTCTTCAGATTACAAATGGTGAAAGCCAATTGATGACACAACGATTTTCTGCTGTTATTTTGGTGGTTTGTTTCACGATGTGAGTACAGGACTCTTTTACTTCAATGCTCCTTATGTAGCCCCGCCCCTTTTCAGCGCTGCGCTCGTTGTCTTTTGACTTCCGGTTTGTATTTCCACAGCGATCTTACGTATTTATGAATGAACTGCTCATTTTAAAATCTTCCCGGTCTACTGACATTTGTTAAGAGATCTGCTTTAAACATAACAATGCTCACGATAACTTTCATTAACTCTACAACAGGTAAATCAACATCACCAGATAATTATTCTTCAACAGCGATGCCATAGAAATATATAGGGCTACCGCAAAAATGGAAGTTCAAAGACAATATTCTAAAGATGGCGGCACACTTGTTTCTCTGGTAAATAAGGTCTATATGTTTCGTCTCCTGCTTCTTGAATCTCGCGCCGCCTGAGCTGACCTGAATGCTTTCGGTTGTCATGACAATGACGTAATTTAATTAGGGCGGCTATATTTCACGTTCATTTACACTGAACCAGAACAGTATCAGAGTCGCCTTTGATACTAGGGCCTGAGGTTGGTCACACCCGGCGTATTTTAGGTCTTTAATGCAGCATTGCATCTTTACACTGAATTCTGAGTCAGAACCAAACATGTATTGTGCACAATCTTTTTATAATTAACTAACTCACAAACACATAACTAAAAATTTCACTATGGGAAATAGATCATGCAACTAAACATGTAAATGTCCAACCAACCATAGTCATAAATGGACAAATGCACAGCTATACTGCATTTAATCACTAATTGCAACATTAAAGGTGCCCTAGATTCAAAAATTGAATTTATATTGGCATAGTTAAATAACAAGAGTTCAGTACATGGAAAAGACATACAGTGAGTCTCAAACTCCATTGTTTCCTCCTTCTTATATAAATCTCATTTGTTTAAACGACCTCCGAAGAACAGGAGAATCTCAACATAACACCGACTGTTACGTAACAGTCGGGATCATTAATATGTACGCCCCCAATATTTGCATTTGCCAGCCCATGTTTAAGGGATTACACAAGCCAGTAACGTCTGGATCTGCACAGATGAAGCAACAGACTAGGCAAGCAAGCAAGAACAAAAGCGAAAAATGGCAGATGGAGCGATAATAACTGACATAATCCATGATATCATGATATTTTTACTGATATTTGTAAATTGTCTTTCTAAATGTTTCGTTAGCATGTTGCTAATGTACTGTTAAATGTGGTTAAAGTTACCATCGTTTCTTACTGTATTCACGGAGACGAGCCGTCGCTATTTTTTTTAAACACTTGCAGTCTGTATAATTCATAAACACAACTTCATTCTTTATAAATCTCTCCAACAATGTAGCATTAGCTGTTAGCCACAGAGCATATAGCCTCAAATTCACTCAGAATAAAATGTTAACATCCAAATAAATACTTTACTCACATAATTCGAAGCATGCATACAGCATGCATGACGAACATCTTGTAAAGATCCATTTGAGGGTTATATTAGCTGTGTGAACTTTGTAAATGCACTGTAATATAGTCGAGAGCTCGTTTGGCAGGGAGCGTGAGCATTTAAAGGGGCGGCGTCGAGTGTAAATCAGTGCATTGTTAATGATGCCCCAAAATAGGCAGTTAAAAAAATTAATTTAAAAAAATCTATGGGGTATTTTGAGCTGAAACTTCACAGACACATTCAGGAGACACCTTAGATTTATATTACATCTTGTGAAAAAGCATTCTTGGGCACCTTTAAACCTTTTCATATGAGACTAAAGTATCTCCTTTACTAAAGTGTTTTTCTCTCTGTTGTTTGTGTCATTAGTGGAAGATCAGGATCACATGTGTCCAGCTCTGTGTCTCTGAAGAGTGATCGGTCAAAAGATGGAGTACCACCAAAGTTCAGTGGTGAAAAACCATCATCTAATAAAAGGTATTTTGTGTGTTTATATTATAGAGTTGCATTATTTGTCCACAATAGTGCATGTGATTGAACTTGACTGAATAAAACAATAAGTCACAGTAAAACTCAATTCCTGGGAACCTTATGAAACTCATTCCAGTAACACAATTACACAGGCAGCCACAAGGAGTCATAAATTCACTATGGAAAATAGATCATGCAAATAAACACACATCCATCCATCCAACCATAGTCATAAATGGACAAATGCACAGCTATACTGCATTTAATCACTAATTGCAACATTAAACCTTTTCAAATGAGACTAAAGTATCTCCTGTAGTAAAGTGTTTTTTATATCATTAGTGTAAGATCAGGATCATATGTGTCCAGCTCTGTGTCTCTGAAGAGTGATTGGTCAAAGGGTAGAGGACCAAACTTCAGTGAGAAAACCCAATCATCTAATAAAATTAGGAACATGAAATACATTTTTGGTCAAACATTGATTTAAAAAGTTGTATCAGTGAATACCAACCATGAAACATTATTGTATCAAATATTTATTAGAGTATTCACAGCTAATGCTTTTTTCTCTATCTGTAATATTTTGCCTGGAAAATCAGTTATTTTATTTTATTTTATTTTTTAACCCTTGAAGGAACGATGTGAAACAAACATTTGAGAGCCTGTGGGGCGAGGCAGGGAAAGTTTGGGTCTCAGTTCTTGGTTTCATGTTGAAAGGGTGTTTGTTTTGCTGACATTGTTCATAATTTTTTGTTTAGCTTGCAGGTAGCAATTAAAAACAACATGACCACCTGTATCTACTAACCTTCTGATAAAAGTTGATACATTTCACATATTTACAATATTTGTAGGGGACTTGATGTTCAGTGTTAGCTTAATATATTTGTTAAAATTACATTAATTTAATTTTTACATTTTTCATAATTAATCTGTAAAATTTGCATATTAAATATTATACAGCATTTATACAATATATTCATAAATAGGCATTATACTTACTGTTCAACAGAATTTTATAGAATGTTTAGTTTAAGTTATGAGAGAATAAATGTTTTAAAAACATGGCTGAAATGTTGTAACATGCATTGCCAAACAAGCATTCTGTTTTCCGTTGATTTATACCCCCAAACGGGCAAAGTGACCTGGGAGATACAAACATTAAAATCAAAAATAAAAGTTATGTTTTTTTTAAAAATCATGAAATTGTATTATTTGTGTCCTAAGAAGATGGAAAATAAATTAATTTTCTGATGTCTAATTACATGTTTCATACTCACAGGAACCACAAGAATTTCAAAGACAATCTCCTGTGGATCTTCCAGGTAGGAAAACACATTTTCATAAATGTTTAATATTTCTAACAAACAAATATTATATTAAACAAAGAAATGCAGTTCCTCTTGATTACTTATTTGTAAACACATTTTTATCCTATTTGTTAAAAATAACAGCTGGTTAGCATGTTAGTCTTTTAACTGGATTACAATGATTAAATCAATAGTGTTGACCAAATATAGTTGTACATTTTGGTTTAAATTGTGTTATTCTGTCTTATTTTATTGTTGTTTGTAGGATCTTGAGAGCAAAATAATCAAATTTCTGAAGAAAGAGCTGAATAAGTTTAAGAAAATATTACAAAATGAGAACACACAATACTTTGTGAAGGACTTTAATGAGAATAGATGCAGTATGAAAGCAGCAGCTCTTGATCTCACACTACATTACCTGAGAGAGATGAAGCAAGATGAAGCTGCTGATGCTCTAGAAGGTAAGAGACTCATGACCATCTGTCAGATTGACACTTATTAATGTAGACTGATTTAATTCACAGATTTAATGATATCATTATCTTACAATACGATAATACCTCGATATAAAGTCCACAATACAATATTTATTGCGATATTTAAAAAAAAAAAAAAAAAGACAAATGAAGACTTGGAAAAAAGTGCCATAAGTGTTAAACAATGATTGAACATTACAATGATTTACAAATTATCCATGTCATATCCTGTCCTCTTTATCCTCTAATCATAACTGTTGCTTAGAGGTATGAGGTATATGAGATGAGTTAAATGACCTAAAAGTCCCTTGTATAAAATAAAATAATTACACCAGCTGGACATTGACAAATGTCACATCAATTTCAAACTAACATTAACAAAGATTATCAAATACAGTAACAAATGCATTGCTCATGGTTAGTTCATATTAGTTAAAACATTATCTAATGTTAACAAATGAACCTTATTGTAAAGTGTTACCACAAATTCAGCACAAAAAGGTCCAGACAGGTGAAACAATATTTTTGTAAGTTGGATTCATAAAGACTTCACTTGTTTCTAAAAGAATGATTCAGTGATAGATACATTTTTAACAGTGATTTGTTGCCACCTAGTGGTGTAACAATGCAATCGATGCAGTGGTTATTAGAAGCACTTTCAGAAAGGTGATTTATTCTATTTTGATCGGTAAAGTAGACATCATTGTTTATCTGAATATTTGTAACAGAAATGATACTGTGTGTTTGACAAGACTGTTTGTGAAGCTGTTTATATCTAAACATGACAACTCTCTCTAGATCAATGGCAGGAAGGTAGATTTGAATGTTGCGATTTTATTTTTGTCAAAGGTTTAATATACACTTGCGAATCTTTGTCATTTAGGAATTAGATTATGTGTGTGATGAAATCGAGAACGCAATCTTTTAAATATTAATAATCATGCTCAATGAAAGGATATGCTCCTCGCACTTCACCCAACCATCACACCAGAACCGGGCTGAAAAAAAAAAGCTACACTTTTTCCCCAGAAGATGTATCAATTCATACAGTCATGTGACCATGATAATATCAAGACAATTTTTCTATCGTGATACCACGATATTGATAATACTGTTACATCCCTACTATCTATAAAACTATAAATTAAGACTAAAACTATCTATTTTTTTGTTCCTGTGTTTAGATGAGCTGTTCTTCATTCATCAGCTAAAATGTGGCCTAAAGAAGTATCAATGTGTGTTTGAAGGAATGGCGAAGCATGGAGACTCCATACTCCTGAATAACATCTACACAGATCTCTATATCACTCAGGGTGGCAGTGAACAGGTCAATACTGAACATGAGGTCAGACAGATTGAAGTTGCTTCCAGGCGTCATGAATCTCAAGAGATTCAGGTTAAATGCACACATTTGTTTGAAGCTCCTGAACAAGACGAGGAGATCCGAACTGTACTGACAAAAGGAGTCGCTGGCATCGGAAAATCAGTCTCTGTGCAAAAGTTTGTTCTGGACTGGGCTGAAGGAAAAGAAAATCAAGATTTCCGTTTCATATTTCCTCTTCCATTCAGAGAGATGAACTTAAAGGAGAAAGAAAAACTAAGTTTGATGGACCTTATAACTCATTTTTTCCCAGAGACAAAAGGACTGAACCTTACAAGAAGGAATCAATTCAAAGTCCTGTTCATCCTTGATGGATTGGACGAATGTCGCCTTCCTCTGAAGTTTGATTGTAATGAGACGTGGAGTGATGTATCGTCACCAGCCTCTCTGGATGTTCTCCTAACAAACCTCATGAAGGGAAATCTGCTTCGTTCTGCTCTCATCTGGATCACCACCAGACCAGCAGCTGCCAGTAAGATTCCTCCTGACTGTATCGACCGGCTGACAGAGATACGAGGATTCAGTGATGCACAAAAGGAAGAGTACTTCAATAAAAGATTCACGGATCAGAATCAGGGCAACACAATCATTGATCATGTTAAAAAATCAAAGAGTCTCTTTATCATGTGCCACATCCCAGTCTTCTGCTGGATTTCAGCCACTGTTCTCCAGAACATTCTGGAGGAGAAAAGAAATAATGATGTGAAAAACAATCAGGCTGATGAGATCTCTAAAACACTACAGGAATCAAATACTGAAGACTCTCCCAAGACTCTGACACAAATGTACACACACTTTCTCCGCTTTCAGATCCAGCAGAGCCACCGAAAATATGATGGAGAATACACAGCAGATGTTTCCTGGGATAAAGATGCCATTTTTTCACTGGGGAAACTGGCATTTCATGAGCTGGAAAGAAACAACGTGATCTTCTATGACACAGACCTGGAAGCCTGTGGTATTGACGTCTATAAGGCATCAGTGTACTCGGGCATGTGTACCCAGATCTTTAAGGAGGAAACAGGGATCATTCTTGGTACCATGTACTGCTTTGTTCACTTGAGCATTCAAGAGTTTATTGCAGCCCTTTATGCACATCTGTTTCTAGACATCAACAAGAAAAGTGTGTTTGTTCTTGAGTCTACAGAACAGGAAAACAAAAATGAAACCATGATTGATTTTCTGAAGACTGCAGTGGACGAGGCACTCGAGAGTGACAATGGACACCTGGACCTTTTCCTTCGCTTCCTCCTCGGTCTGTCGCTCCAGTCCAATCGACGACTCTTACGGGGTCTCTTGACACAGCAAGATGGCAGTGACCAGAGCAGCAAGGAAATAGTTCAGTACATCAAGCAGAAATTAGAAGATAATCTGTCTGCAGAGAGATCCATCAATCTGTTCTACTGTCTGAATGAACTGAACGACCAAACTCTGGTGAAGGAGATTCAGACCCACCTTAGCAAAGGAAGTCTCTCATCTGGTGACCTTTCACCTGCCCAGTGGTCTGCTTTGGTCTTTGTGTTGTTGACATCAGAGGAAGAGCTGGAGGAGTTTGAGCTTCAGAAATTCAAGAAATCAGACGAGTGTCTCATTAGATTATCGGCAGTCATCAAAACCTCCAGAAGAGCGCTGTAAGTCATTTAATATGTTTTGCCATGTTTTGCTCTCATCTGAAAAATGCATTTATCTACATTATTCTATAGTGATTCCCCATCATGGTCATATTTTTGCAGTAAAAAATATCGAAAAAACACTGGGCCAGTGTTATATTTTCTTCAGTTGAGTACTTACAATATCCCAAATGTTTCCAAATACTTGTAAATCATGAGAAAATTGCCATTTTAACCAAGGATTCGGGACGTGTGAGGAGTCGCCTGTCATTGGCGTCATATCCGCGTTACCCTCTGTTTCCAGTTTTATTTTGCAGAAACCATGGAGAGGCTTTTATATATTGTTTTATTAGACAAGGAAACAACTGTTTTTATACATTTATAGACAGAAAACTAATTATTGTTTTATAGCTCAACACATTTAGTCTTATTGTTTAAATCTAATTTTTTTTTTTTTTTTTTTTTTGCGAGTACCATGCTTTACCATGCCTCAGAGAGAAACACTGTTTTGTCAAGTGGCAAACATAGCATAATCAGATGCAGCTTTATTTTTAGTAACAATAATACAGCATTTTCTCCATCATACAATATGTTTTAAAAATAATTGCATGCCATTTATCAATACAACAACCATCCAGAATTTAATATGATATTCTAAAATCGATCTAGTTTACTGCAGCTTGCAACAAGTGTCTAACAGCAGCTGCCGAGTGAATGCACAGAATGTTATTCAACACACTCAAATGTATGTAATATGATAAACAGAGCTGCATTACCTCATACTCTGAATGTGTTGTTGCATTCGTCTCTCATTAACAATCGCTCCAGCGGCCTCGTTCAGCTCCCACAACACTCTGTCCTGCTCTGCTTCATACTACAGTAATAGGGGTGTAACGATTAGGGATGTAAGAAAATATCGATACACATGATATTGTGTTTGGCGATACTGTATCATTCATTCATTAATTTTCTTACGCTTATCCGGGGCCGGGTCGCGGGGGCAGCAGTCTAAGCAGAGACGCCCAGACTTCCCTCTCCCCAGACACTTCCTCCAGCTCTTCCGGGGGAATTCCGAGGCGTTCCCAGGCCAGCCGAGAGACATAGTCCCTTCAGCGTGTCCTAGGTCTTCCCCGGGGCCTCCTACCGGTGGGACATGCCCGGAACACCTCCCCAGGGAGGCGTCCAGGAGGCATCCGGAACAGATACCCGAGCCACCTCAGCTGGCTCCTCTCGATGTGGAGGAGCAGCGGCTCTACTCTGATCTCCTCCCGAGTGACCGAGCTCCTCACCCTATCTCTAAGGGAGCGCCCATTCACCCTACAGAGGAAGCTCATTTCGACCGCCTGTATCCGGGATCTCATTCTTTCGGTCATGACCCAAAGCTCATGACCATAGGTGAGAGTTGGAACGTAGATTGACCGGTAAATCGAGAGCTTCGCCTCACGGCTCAGCTCCTTCTTCACCACGACGGACCAGTACATCGACCGCATTACTGCAGAAGCTGCACCGATCCGCCTGTCAATCTCACGCTCCGTCCTTCCCTCACTCGTGAACAAGACCCCAAGATACTTAAACTCCTCCACTTGAGGCAGGACTACTCCACCAACCTGAAGGGGGCAAGCCATCCTTTTCCGGCTGAGAACCATGGCCTCGGACTTGGAGGTGCTGATTCTCATCCCAGCCACTTCACACTCAGCTGCAAACCGTCCAGTGCGCGCTGAAGGTCCTGGTTTGATGGAGCCAACAGGACAACATCATCTGCAAAAAGCAGTGACGAAATCCTATGGTCCCCTAACCGGACTCCCTCCGGCCCCTGGCTGTGCCTAGAAATCCTGTCCATAAAGATAATGAACAGGACTGGTGACAAAGGGCAGCCCTGCCGGAGTCCAACACGCACTGGGAACAGGTCTGACTTACTGCCGGCAATGCGAACCAAGCTCCTGCTCTGGTCGTACAGGGACCCGGACCCCATACTCCCAGAACACCCCCCACAGAGTGCCACGGGGGTCGAATGCCTTCTCCAAATCCACAAAGCACATGTGGACTGGTTGGGCAAACTCCCATGAACCCTCTAGCACCCTGAAGAGGGTATAGAGCTGGTCCAGTGTTCCACGACCGGGACGAAAACCGCATTGTTCCTCCTGGATCCGATGTTCGACTATCGGCCGAATTCTCCTCTCCAGTACCCTGGCATAGACTTTTCCAGGGAGGCTGAGGAGTGTGATCCCCCTATAGTTGGAACACACCCTCCGGTCCCCCTTCTTGAAAAGAGGGATTACCACCCCGGTCTGCCAGTCCAGGGGCACTGTCCCCAACCACCACGCGATGTTGCAGAGGCGTGTCAACCAAGACAGCCCTGCAACATCCAGAGACTTAAGGTACTCAGGGCGGATCTCATCCACCCCCGGTGCCTTGCCACCGAGAAGCTTCTGAACTACCTTGGTGACTTCAGCTTGGGTGATGGACGAATCCACCTCTGAGCCCTCGGCCTCTGCTTCCTCAGAGGAAGACGTGTTGGTGGGGTTGAGGAGATCCTCGAAGTATTCCTTCCACCGTCCGACGATATCCCCAGTTGAGGTCAACAGCTGCCCACTTACACTGTAAACAGTGTTGGCAGGGCACTGCTTCCCCTTCCTGAGGCGCCGGACGGTTTGCCAGTCTGCTTGGCCTGCCGGTACCCGTCAGCTGCCTCAGGAGTCCCACAAGCCAGCCAGGCTCGATAGGACTCCTCCTTCAGCTTGACGGCATCCGTTACTTCCGGTGTCCACCACCGGGTTTGGGGATTGCCGCCACGACAGGCACCGGAGACCTTACGGCCACAGCTCCGAACGGCCGCGTCGACAATGGAGGCAGAGAACATTGTCCACTCTGACTCCATGTCTCTAACCTCCCTCGGGATCCAATTGAAGCTCTGCCGGAGGTGGGAGTTGAAGATCTCTCTGACGGGGGCTCGGCCAAACGTTCTCAACAGACCCTCACAGCACGTTTGGGTCTGCCGAGTCTGTCCAGCCTCCTCCCTTGCCATCGGATCCAACTCACCACCAGATGGTGATCAGTTGACGGCTCCGCCCCTCTCTTCACCCGAGTGTCCAAGACATATGGCCGGAGGTCCGATGAAACGACCACAAAGTCGATCATCGACCTCCGGCCTAGGGTGTCCTGGTGCCACGTGCACTGATGGACACCCTTATGCTTGAACATGGTGTTTGTTATGGACAAACCATGACTAGCACAGAAGTCCAATAACAGAACACCACTCAAGTTCAGATCAGGGGGGTCGTTCCTCCCAATCACGCCCCTCCAGGTGTCACTGTCATTGCCCACGTGAGCGTTGAAGTCCCCCAGTAGAACGACGGAGTCCCCAGTCGGAGCACTTTCCAGCACCCCTCCCAGAGACCCCAAGAAGGCCGGATACTCTGCACTGCCATTCGGCCCATAGGCACAAATGACAGTGAGAGACCTATCCCCGGCCTGAAGGCGCAGGGAAGCGACCCTCTCGTTCACCGGGGTAAACTCCAACACATTGCGGCTAAGCTGGGGGGCTATGAGCAAGCCCACACCAGCCCGGCGTCTCTTACCGCGTAACTTCAAAAAGCCCCTTATGAAAAGAGTTAAATCAAGGTCTGTTACGTCGCCCGGTATGGCGCAACCAGGGCCCCACCCTGGAGCCAGGCCCGGGAATGGGGCTTGCATGTGAGCGCCTGGTGGCCGGGTCTTACCCCACGGGGCCCGGCCGGGCTCAGCCCGAAGAAGCGACGTGGGGCCAACCTCCTGTGGGCCCACCACCTGCGGGAGGGACCATAAGGGGCCGGTGCATTGTGGTTTGGGTGGCAGTTGAAGGCGGGGGCCTCGGCGACCCAATCCCCATACACGGAATCTGGTGCTAGGGACATGGAATGTCACCTCGCTGGGGGGGAAGGAGCCCGAGCTTGTGCGGGAGGTTGAGAGGTACCGACTAGAGATAGTTGGGCTCACCTCCACACACAGTTTGGGCTCTGGAACCCAACTCCTCGAGAGAGGCTGGACTCTCCACTACTCTGGAGTTGCCCGATACAGTATCGATTCTCAAAAACACTGTATCGATATTTATTTATTTATTTATTTATTTATTTATTTATTTATTTACATCCAATATTCGTGGGTTTGTGTTCGGTTTAAACCACAGACTGTATAAAACCCAACCGCTAGGATGTCAGCGTTATCTCAGAACGTAAACTGACGTGTAGCCGGAGAAGTGCGAGGTACATCACTAGCATTAGCATTAGCAAACCCAGCTCACAAGATGATATGATATTATTCCGCTCCCGCGGTATACAGAGCTGAAGTGTGGATTCATTTTGGCTTCAACTATAAAGAACCCAATAAGGAGATCGAAAAGAGTCAGTTGTTTTCAAAATAGGCCATGTTTATATAATCCAAAACTCAGGAAACTCATTGAATCTGAGAGCTCACTTAACATCCCGACGCGATCCATGCTGCTGAGAGAGGCGTTCCATAGAATATGTAGTAACGTTATGTACTGCACGTTTTCTTCTCGGTAACAAAAGAAACCAACAACAAAAATGACAGCAGTGATAGCATAAAGAAAGCATCTGATAGCAATGTGAATATGTTTGCATCAGCTCTGTTCAGTACTTCAGTGAAGGCACGTTTATTTAAATAGCACTTTATGCAATAGACTGCTTAAAAAGCAAGCAGCTTTACAGTATGAAATATAAAACAAACAGATATTCAGTCATGAAATGGACCATGCACTAGTTAAATAGTTTAGAAATTAAAAACTGCTATACTGTGAACCTTTAAAACATTTACACCTAAAGAATCCTGCAGTCACTTTACTATTTTCCCTTAAATTGCACAAAATAGTGATAAGTGATATAAATACAAGTGATACTGTATTGATTAAATAAAATAAAGTTGTTGGTAAGGTTTTATGCGTATGGTGGTGTGTACTTTCTGACCGTTTTTTTCTAAAATTACATCCTTTTTCTAAAACAACAAGAAATATCGCAATATATCGCTTTTCTTACAGTATCGCAATATCAAAATATATCGTATCGTAACCCCTCTATCGTGATGCGTATCGTATCGCCAGATTCTTGGCAATACACAGCCCTAGTAACGATATGCTCAGGTCATGATATGATACAGTACGTATCACGATATTTTGAACAAAATGAAACTGAAATTCAGAATTAAGAATCCTAAGGGACGGTTCACATGTCGCATCTAAAAACGCTTGGAAGGCGCGGCCGCACCACTGCTCCTTCTTTCCAAAGCGCTGGTGCTCCCGTGGTGTCGGTCGTTGCTATGCAACCATGATCTGCGCTGTCCAAGAGGCATAGCAAAGGATAAATTGATTTCTAGCCCTTGTATTACCTTTACTACCTGATATATTTATGGAGATAAGACATAAAAAGCACCATGCACAGCTATGATCAGCTGTTTGGCTGAGATTTTGATGTTTTGTTATGGAAAGACCATAGCTGATCGGTTGGTTCGTATCACATGACCTGCGGTGCGCTTGCGGCATAATGAAAAGTTGAGAATTTTTAATCTCGATGCACCTGGAAAATGCACCGCATGCGCGTCGCGACTGTGTTGCTTCCATTATGAACGCGCCTGCCGCGTGGCTACATTTGAAATAACTGACTTGCATGTGGAAAAAACGCAATATGTGAACTGCCCCACAGAACTTCTTATAGCAAAGCATCGCAAGCATCTTTTGCTTTTCTGTGAGCACAGCTGTTGCTGTGACACTGCGGTGAAAGAAACCTTTTCTCACGTGACCAAGCACGAGACTGACACGAGAAACATTTAAACCTGCTTGCAAGATTTGATGTGTGCGCAAAACGCTTACTAGAGAACTGATTGAGACGCACACTTAATATGCAGTGCCAACCCGGCTTCTCTCACTGCCACCTCCAAGTTGCAGAATAGGTCACGTTGGCAGCTCAACCAATAAGATTAAAATGCCGTCATATCGTAAAAGTATCGCCATCACTCTATGATACATATTGTAACATTTTTGTATTGCAAAATATCGTACTGCGATATATCTTTACACCCCTATACATACAGTAATGTTAATAATTTCATCCATGAACATGATTTCTGCCAATTCCTATCCCTATTCTTTTCCACCAGCTGTGATGTGAAGACCACATGTCCCAAGATTCCTCGCTGAAACTTGGCGACATCAAGCTATGCCTTTGTTTTGAATAGGCGACCTCTAGAGGACGAAAACCTACATATTGCACTTTTAACCGTGTAAAGCCTGACATATGAAATAATAGTCTGAAAAATCTATTTTTTTTTTATGGAGACAGTTTATCAAACCTTTAGATAAAATATAAAATAACATAAATATTTGCATATTTGTCTTGGATCAAAACAAACATGATTATAGATGCCACGATTTCATAATTGTTCAAAGACGCGATTACAAGGAAAAATATTCACTTGCTTCATTCTGTGTATAAGAGGTGTGTTTAGAGCATGTTACG
Organism: Megalobrama amblycephala; assembly: GCF_018812025.1. Classification (NCBI taxonomy): domain Eukaryota; kingdom Metazoa; phylum Chordata; class Actinopteri; order Cypriniformes; family Xenocyprididae; genus Megalobrama; species Megalobrama amblycephala. The sequence goes on along the minus strand of NC_063044.1, from coordinate 7,863,175 downwards.
TTGTGAGAGGCGAATCACAACTAACGTTTCTTCAGATTGTAAAAAGTCTTAACTTGCACAAAAGGAACTACCAGTGACGTAGGTGTATGCGTGCAAAACACCAGTACCCGCCATTTTTAACACTCTGAGGTCTGAAAACGCGCCGGCGCGTTTTGCAGGTTTTTTTTCACATTGCAGCAAAACAGACTTAAAATACTCCGTCATTTTTTTGTCATAGAGACATAAGTAATATATCAATTGAAACTATAGAATATCTTCTTTTATTTGTATACACTCAGAGTAAAAACAAAATGTTGTGCTTTTTGTAAAATAAAGAAAACTAACATGATGCGTGATCTCTCATCTCCCTCTGAACGAAGTCCAATCTAATAGTTCTCAGAAAATGAAGTGTAACTTAGTGAATACTAATCACAAAAAATTCATACTTATGTCTAACAAAACGTTGAAATGTCAGGTTTTAAATCGTGCAAGTCAAATCGAAAACAAACATTCTGTGTTTATGTAATCTGTATGAAAAGAGAGCCATGTCAGAAGTCCGTGATTCAGCTCATTATCCGCTAATGCGGCCACGCCCATGGAGGGAGCGCTATTCAGACGCAAATTCTGAGTCAATACATGCATTCATCGTCTCAATCGTGTATTTATTGTCTTGAAAAGTGTTTTGAATAGCCATAGTTAGCGATCTCTGTCCTCTGTTAGTTCAGTTCCTGGATTGTCACATGACCTATTCTTCTTTAGATGAATTTGTGGACTAAAGGAGTACAGAGCGCCCTCCATCAATATTTCTCCAAATTTGCATGCTTTTAAGCTAAAAGCCTATATGAAATGCCATAGAGGTAACAATTGTTCAGACACTTTGCATCACACAAATACATTATATTTTAAAGAATATAATAGAATACCATTATTTTAAATTGTAATAATATTTCACAGTATTGCTGTTTTTTCTGTATATTTGATTTACACCATGATGAGATTTGAATCATGATCACAGAGGGTTCTTTCACAGCCTACCTGACTGAAAGGCCTCATTAATATGCAAGTCATTTCAGGTCATTATTATGTGCTTCTTTTGTCTTCTCAGTTAAGAATCACCCATTATACATGAGGATTCACGCCTCCACGCATACTGTGTTTCTTGACCAAAGATGTTTTAGAAAATTTAAATCTCTCTATTGTTTTATATGAACAAGCAGGCAGCATAATTTTTACCTCATTTTGAAGCAAAAACTCTAGTCTACAACCTCAAATACCCAGAGGTCTTGTGAACAAAGATTTAATATATATTTTTTGGCCTTATTTCAGTGACTTAAGTTTTTTGTTTTTTCAATAACCACGCATAAACGTTATTCCTTCAAAAAACACAAACATGTACATACATGTTCCTCACATATTATTGTAGCCTAGTTTGTGCTGAATACAGTGTAATGACACTTTTTCCATTTAATATGTTTATGAACAACTGAAAAAAGCACAAATGTCAGGGCATGTCAAAACTTCTCCAGGGTCCCAAAAATCCTCAGACCCCTGAGGGTTAAGCACAATTTATTTGTATGTACTTTAGTATAACTAAATGTACTTGTGGCATGCTATAAATCGGTATACTTAAAGTCTGCTAAATTGGAACAACTAATTTTGTACTAAATGCATTTTAGTTGTCCAAAAGCAGTGCTAAAGTTCAACTAAAGTTGTATTAAATATACTTGTTTGTGCTAAAGTGGAACTATTCCAAGTATACTTAAGTACACTTTAAATATACCCTTGTATGTGTAGTTCTGAAATGCAGAATTCACTCAGCATAAACTTTAAATGTATTTTGGTGACATTAGAATTGCAATTCAATTACATTGTAAGAGTGTTGAACATACATTAAAGGTCCCGTTTTTCGTGGTTTTTTGAAGCTATGATTGTGTTTATAGTGTGCAATATAACATGTGTTCATGTTTCGCGTGTAAAAAAACACAGTATTTTTCACATAATTTACTTATCTGTATACCGCTGTTTCCACTGTCATAAAAACGGGCTGATGACTTCCTTGTTCTATGAAGTCCCTCCTTCAGAAATACGTAACGAGTTCTGATTGTGCCAGCGGTTCCTGTGTTGTGATTCGACAGCAGCTTAGCGAACCTTGCCCGGAAAGGTCACGCCTCTTACCATAACGTGGAGATGCACGCACTCAGTGTTATTGTAAACATGTCTTTAATTTTACCCTATCAATTTGAGCCAGAATCAGACCCGGTGATTGGACTGCGGGATGAAAATAACAGCGTTTCGACGACATGGCGACAAACACACTCTACAAACGCAACTCTTGTGTATTCCTGTGGGCGGAGGTTAGTCAAAAAACTGTTTTAGTGACGTCATTAAAGAAGGAAGTAGAGGGATGTAGTCCAAACTGGCCGTTCGATGTAGGCGACTTCTGTTAAATAAAATATCTTGCTTGGCATTTAACTTTGAGCTTTAAAATTTTACAGATTTTATTTATACTCTTAACAACAACATTACACACTAACTAAAGTTTGAAACATGGGATCACAAAGAACGGGACCTTAAATATACTGATAAACTTTTAGTGATTTTTAAAACACATTGCAATGGCATTCCAAGGTAACTTGTAGTGTGTTAATGGCATCATTATAGTGTGCTTCAAATAGACTACAATAAAGTAATCTTTAGAAATAAAGTTAAAGCTTTAGAATATGCCTTTTACAGACAGCTCCAGTATATCAGTAACTTATCCAGTGAACATCAGTGAGACAATGGGAACAGATTTATATGTACATTGAATGCAGGAACCAGTACGGGTTGGAATCGAACACGGGTCACGCGGGCCGCTATCGCAGGAGCGCTCTGCTTAACTGTTGCGCCACCACACAGATATAAACTACGCTAAACTGGTGTTTGTGTTTTCTCTATTACAAGTACAGCTGTAAGCGCGCTGATATTATTGACAACTAATAATGACAGCACAAATTATATGGATTAAAAGACTGTGAATCGACGACAAAATTATATAGACACAGTAAGTGGTGCGTGAAAATAAACGTGAAAAGGCCTGTTGCTATACAACACGAACGTGCATTAAACTTTAAGCTGTTGAAGAAATAACACCAGCAGACACAACATTAAATATCAAGAATGTTTTGTTTCCCTTTTTCCTTACATTATCTGTCATTAACGCAACATGAAGCAATTGCATAAACCGGCACATTAGTTTATTCTTGTGCACGCACTAAAACACAGACAGTTCTGTTCATTGGTGGAAAAATGTGAACATGCAGAACTGCTTGTGTTTCCGTGTGTGTGGATGAAATATAATCCGTAACATTCCTCTGCCTATTGTCTCTGCGTGCTTCAACTCTCAATGCACCACAATTGTGACAAAAACACAATTAAATGATTTGGCGGTCTCGCTGCGGATTTATATGTGACGCATAAATTAAAATGATGCAACTTTTCATGCAGTAAACGTTTCTGGATTTATTTGACATTTTAACTTTCTGCATTTTTTTTCTCAGGATCAGTTTAATAATTAATTTAATCATTTATAATATTTTGACAGCCCAAAGGGCAATTAAAGCAGCATTAATGGGAAAAGTGTATTACAGTAGGTGCATTGAAGTGCATTAGGAATACAAAAATGTAATAAAATTGTTTTAAAATAAAAATCAGGTATGTGAATTTATTTCACCATTTCAAACTGACTATATGTTGTTTTCTATATGTATGTAGGCTATATCTGTTTGCAACCATGCAAAATTGTTAAAAGTGCTATTGAATTAAATTAAACAATAGCCTACCTGATATTCAAAGTGTGAGCAAGTTATTAAAAAAAGTTAAAGGTCATAATTATAAAACTTATGATGATTTTTTGCAACTCAAAACACATTTCCTGTAAACTTTTATCTAGGCCAATACTAAAGTAGAACTCGGATACTGTTCATTAAATTGAACTTTTAATCATAACAGGTCAACATAGTATTCAACAAAAAATAAATTACTGAAGTACTTAAAAATGTAACAAATGAAATCATTTTATTTGCAAAATTCTCATGGTAATGTCTGAGATGTAGGCAAAAGTTGGGTTTGAAAATTCTGCCCTTACAGCCAATTAGCAGAAACAAACTAGATGTTTCAGTTCATACCTCATGTTTTCTGTGGTTTGCACAAAAAGAAAGTCTCATCTAAAAAATTATATAGCATCATCTAAAAATAATTTCATCATTCACAGATTTGAAAAACAAGTTGAGTCTTGTGTCTTTAGCTACAATGAGTTTCTAGACTCAGTTTCCATCGGATAAATCTGCCTTATCTGCAACACACATTCCCAATAGTGACACTCCAGCGAGTTCGGTTGTTCAGCAAAAGTACAGCTAAACCGATTGTGAGTGTGATGGCATAGGCTTGGTGTGTTCGAAACATATCAATCATTGCGGTCTATATGTGTCAACTTCTGGTTCAACCAATAGTAGGATGTTGGGCCAGGCCAATGGGGGTCAAGGTTTAGCTTCAGCAGTTAGTGTTTTCAAGTCATGTCAGAAAGAATTAATTTAAAATGCACATGAACATCAGCACAACTCATAATTATGAGTTTAGGTAACTCTGGTTTTTCTTAAGAGTTTCTGAGTTAAGTACGTGACGGTGAGAAAACATGTCAGAGGCAATGGATGCAGAGTGTGCCTAGTGAAAAAACCCTACCAAAATATATTTAAAATAGGCCTACATTCATTTCACACTAACTAAAAATATACAGTAGTCAGCATTTGAAGTGGATCAGAAAAGTTAATCAAAGATGTCCTAAGAAGAAAATCTTAGAACAACTTTGATGAAAGGATTGATCCACTTCAAATGTTGACTACTATATTTACTGACATATAATTACTTTAATTAAACTTTATTTGGAGTTTTCTTAATTGCACAATGCATATTTCTTAATATTAAGCCTAAAATGTGTTTAATATCACTATTAGTAAGGATAGTATGATCACTGTATAATTTGAATGCAAGATATATATACTTGTACTAAAGTATACAGTAGGTGGCCATCCAAAACGGTGTTTCTACCACCGCGCGTGCCGCCGCCGCCGCGTCGCAAAGTGCATTTGCAGCTTTTGACCGCTGAGTGGCGCTTTAACCACGTTATCCAACAAATGCATCAAAGCATATTTATCTTTATGCAAAATGTAAATTTTCTCACATATTAGGCCTATATTTATCACAAATACATTTTTTTTTAATTTATATTTTAAACTCCTTTAATAAAACAACATAGATTTTTGACACGCACATAGGCTACTTTGTTATTCGTTACCTGTCCTTTATTTGACAGTTAGGCTATATTTTTCCTAAGTAGTTAGGCTATCTGTTTAGACACTGATTAATAAATTGTTGCGTGTTTCATGAATTATATCCCTTTATTTTAGTAAAACGTGAGTCACTGAATAATTTCGCTCCCATTATTAAGGCAATTTATAGCTAAATCATTTTAAGGCGAATTAGCTAAATCACTGAAACTAAAAAGAATGGACGGATTAATAAAACATCATAAAAAACTGCAACTCCTGCAGCCGCATTTAAATGCAGGAGTGTATTCTATTCCTTAAAATATCAAATATCAAATTCAGAAACAACACGTTCCAGCGGATCGCCTCTTATTTAACACAGACCTACGAATTTATTATCGAATTGAGATATTTCTTTCTTTTTAGGTATAATTATTCGCTGAGTTTTTCATTTTTTGAGACATTTCAGTTTCTCGCAGAGAGACAGCTAAAAGCGCACCCTGTTTTTTATTTTATTTTACTACTAAAGCACAAGGTTTTGTTGTTATTGTGTGTGAGGGACCCAGCAGTCAAAAATAATAGGGCAATGGAAAAAAACAAGTTTCCCAAAAAATATTCTTTAATGAATCAAAAATAGAGAAAAATCAAACAACTAGTTTAGGTCTAATAAAAGAGGTCAACAGAACAAAACTGAAATCAACTAACTGAAGCAATGACAAACTGAACTGACCCAACTAATGAAACAATGAAGACACATTTATACAATTGGACTAGTCCACATTACACACAAGAGGGGAGACAAAAAAAAACAAAAATCAAAATACAACAACAAAATAAACAAACGAATTAAATGATTAAAAATGAAGATTAAATCTAAATCTTGTCAAGGAAACCAAACCAGAATAACATTAAGGAATGAAAAAAAAAAAAAAATGGAAAAGAAATGCCAACTTAAACACCACAACCACCCCTATAAGTCATCAGTCCATTGGTACCGGCCAGCGGAACCAAAAAGCGGCAGAAGCAGCACGTCGGTCCTTTAGAAAGACGGACCCCATGACAGGAGTTCGGAAATCTCCGCTATTCTCCACGCAGCCCACACGACGGTAACTTAAACTCAAAAGAAACCAATATTAACAGAAATATACAGCATAGTAAACTAAATTGTGTGCACTCCAACTAGTTAACAAGTACTGATATTTAATAAAGTATTCTAAATGAAAAACAAACCGAATCCGTGTCTTATTACTGAATACGAGAAAAACAATTCATAAAATATATTGAACAAAAAAAAAATATTTAAATTAATGCTTGCTTGTATGTGTATGTGTATGTATATGTGTGTATATGTGTGTGTGTGTATGTATGTATGCGTGTGTGTGTGCGCGTGTGTGCGTATGCATGTGTGTGGGCGTGTGTGCGTGTATTACCGCTCACTGATGTGCGGCCACATCATAGGCCATCACATTGTGACTTGCACTAATCTGTAGGCTATAGCCAAAAATGACGGAAGGCCTGTTTTAAGTTGTTTCTGTCATGAGGAGAAAATCAGAACGCGCCGGCGCTTTCGTCGGCCAGAGGGATAAAAATGTAACCAATTTAGTTTCATATTTATATTTAAATATTGGGCTATAGCCTAATATAATTTTTTTTAAAGATGTCACCAATGTTGATTAGGAAAAGTGAATAGCATGACAGATGCGCAATGTTGGGAGACAAATGCAGCGGGTTAGACATGTGTTCGACCACTTCATTAAGTTTTGTTTTATAGTAAGTCTTTCTTTAGTTTCGTTTTGTAGAAATTGTATCTTAATTTCAATCAATGTTTCATCAACCAATTGCCTATATTTAATAAATAGGAAGAAAACCATGAACGTCGGGTGTGGTATGGATTGCGTAACAAACGAACTCATGTTTCCGCGGCCTTTGAATAAGGCTGAAGCAATATACGTCTTTCTGTTTTTATTAAATTTCTTAAATACTTGTCTTTATTACTTAATTAATTGATAAGATGTTTTGGTCTAACAATATATTTTAGCTGCTCTAAATTCTAAGTTAGACACAAATTTGCGTATAGGCTATATAAGGTTCCCTTAGACAAGCGCGTAAATTGCTGTTTTGGCCGCAAATTTTCAGTAATTTCGATCGGTGCATCAAATGATATAGGCCTAAACTAAATTCATGTATTTACAGTAAAAGAATAAAGAAATAGCCTAACTCTAGACTTATTGGCTATGCTATTTACGTTTGGGCAATATATAATAGCTGCATAATAATAATAATAATAATAATAATAATAATATCTCAGCAAAGACATATTTATTTGTCTCGCCACACGACCGCTAACAGTAACACAGCACAGCGCATCAAAGCTTGCTGTTGTCTTGGCTACCTTACAAACGGCGATGGAAACAACTTTTTCCCCCTTTTGTGGTAATTTAGCACTAGTTTATGGCATTCTGCTTGCATTTTTGGGCTTCAGTGGATGCTTTATTTTTATCTTTAGTCAATTGAGTTTAGTTCTAAAAAAAGCAAAGGCTAAATAGTAACTAATCTGCGACGGGGCCCATCATAGGGTGGGGGCTGCGGGGGTGTCCCGTATGCCCATGATGTAATGACATCGCTTACAAAGGGTTCATGTTAACTACTATATGGTTATCAGACGATTTTAATGTGTTAATGTTTCAACTATATCGTGCAATTATAGCTATGCAACAATCTGATAAACTGTAATTGTGCCGTTTGTATCCATTAACATGCTCATAAACATTACAAAAAGAAATGTCATGCCATAAGCTAAACAAATACGAACAAAAAAACGTTGATATCCCAATAATCAACATTTTGTTATTCAACAAGTGCTAAGATAAAAAGTTTCTGCTATAGAGTTTGCGCCTAATCTGACTCTCCACAATGGGCTACACAATGCATATGAATATTTTATAGGCCTATTTGTATTTTGACTGCAGTTAGAGCAAAATGACGAGAACATGTTTAACATTGGAAGTTTAAGATTCTTTAAATATTCTTACTTTATGCAAAACATATAGGCATCTGTACATTGTACTTCCATAACATCATAACATAAATCATTAAATTATAGGTCAAATGAACCGTACAAACCCAATCTTGTTTTTGCTATTTATTTAGGCCTATTTATATATCAGCAGATCTGTGTTGATTCAGTTCTTTTCAATAACTGCTGATGTTGCAAACTGTGGTTAAGCTGTAAAGCAGCTCGAAAGAATTGACCAAGATATGTAACATTATGGCTCCGTATTATTAGAACAATAACTGTACAGAATCTTTACTGCCATCCAATGTTCCTTAAAGACAAAGAAATAAAATAAAAATGTTAAAGAAAAACAAACAAAAACAACAAACCGATTGTGTTCTATTTATATATCAATGTATAATTTTTACATTATCTTGTGTGTATAAAAAGCACTCACCCAACCTAACAGTGCTTGCTCTGCCACACTTGACAAGTTTGAGATAGGGGGAAGGGCGCTTTGTTTAAAATGTTTGTCACCAAAGCCATTAATCCAGAGGGCGGGAGACTCAAAATATTAGCCTAAGCTATGCGCGACCTTTTTGGAATCTTGGTGCTTTTTGTTAATTTTAACATCCTGATCTGATCATATGAAATAAGCAGACAAAAGTCGGAGCGTCGTGTTTTTTTTTTTTTTTTAAATCTGCAAGAAATGTTATGAGTTTGGCGTGTGGTAGGAAAAAAAGTTTGCCCAATAAGCCACTACGCAAATTTGTGTCTAACTAGACCAGCTAAAATATATTGTTCGACCAAAAACATCTTATCAATTATTTAAGAAATACAGACATGTAATAAAGTAATAAATAAATTTAATTAAAACAGAAAGACGTATAATGCTTCAGCCTTATTCAAAGGCCGCGGAAACATGGTTTCGTTTGTTACGCACTTCAATCCATTCCACACCCGACGTTCTTGGTTTTCTTCCTATTTATTAAATATAGGCAATTGGTTGATGAAACATTGATTGAAATTAAGATACAATTTCTACAAAACGAAATTCACTTTAAAGAAAGACTTACTATAAAACAAAACTTAATGAAGTGGTCAAACTTATGTCTGACCCGCTGCATGTCTCCCGACATTGCGCATCCGTCATGCTATTCCCTTTTCATAATCAACATAGGTGACATTAAAATAATAATATTAATAATAGGCAATAGCCCAATATTTAAATATAAATATGAAACTAAATTGGTTAATTTTTATCCCTCTGGCCGACGAAAGCGCCGGCGCGTTCTGATGGATTTTCTCCTCATGACAGCTGAAACAACTTAAAACAGGCCTTCGTCATTTTTGGCGATAGCCTACAGATTGATGCAAGACTACAAATGGTCTACTTTTATTTGTGTACGCTCACAATAACAACAAAACCTTGTGCTTTAGTAAAATAAAATAAAAAAACGGGGTGCGCTTTCAGCTGTCTCTCTGCGAGAAACTGAAACGTCTCAAAAGTGAACTTAAACTCAGCAAATAACTGTACCTAAAAAGAAAGAAATATCTCAATTCGATAATAAATTCGTAGGTCTGTGTTAAATAAGAGGCGATCTATCCGTTGGAACGTGTTGTTTGTGAAATCATGGCCAGTGCTCGTTGCTGCCGTTATCAGTTCTCTTGGCGCTCGTGCACACGCGCAGTTTTCACACAGACAATCGAGAGTTTCGGTCTGGTAAAAGCACAAAACAAAATGCACACAACGTGTCCTTGCTCTTGATGTACAATCACAGATGAACACCTTTGGTTTTAATGAGTAAATTAGCCAAAATATTTATTCCTGCCGGTATTTTAGTCTGCGATATCAAAATCACTAAACATTACATAGCATAGCCTATATAATAGGCAATAAATAAATAAATAAATAATAATAATCAAGAACAATAAAAAAATCAAGAACAATAGCAGTTAATAAGAATTATTGCTCTTAATGCGGTCTTAATGCTGGACCGTTCTCATTTCGCTCCGCATGTGGAACTTGAAGGAATGGAAGAGCAAACCAGAATGAAAATATTACATTTATAATCCGTGTGTGTGTGCTCCTTATATATATATATATATATATATATATATATATATATATATATATATATATATATATATATATATATATATATATATATATATATATGCCTAATGACTGTTTAATGACAATAGCATGCAGTAAGACTTTGTGTAAAGGTCTTTCTTTTAATTTCTGATGGAGTAGGCCTAGCCTAAGACTATCCCACGTTTTGAAATTAACTCTCACTTTATATTTTCAAATGATTTTTAAGGATGTTAAAATGTTATATTATAATGTCATTGTTGTTTTACTTCGTCCTTTCATCTCCGTTTACAAACCGACATTTTATTATTACAGTCACTTTCCATTCCGTCCCTTTGCGCCACCTGGCGGTAGTTTTTTACACGCGACTGAATTTCATTTAACGCAACGGCCCTGCGGCGGCGGTATGCGCGGCGGTAATACCCATTTTGGTTGTCCACCTACTGTACTTGCAATAGTTCCACTTTAGCACAATCAAATATACTTAAGTATATCTTTAGTTGGACCTCAACGCAAAAATACTTGTTCCAGTTTAGCAGACTTTAAGTATACCAATTTAGTATACTAAAAGCACAATTGCAGGGTATTTATATATTAAGTACATAAATATGTGAATGCAATTGTAGTACACTTAGCATAAAATAAATGTATTTCAAGTATATTTTAGTATATTTATTTTTCACTAGGGTTACGCTAAGAAGAAAATCCAGCACAAATTTGAGCAGACCAAGCAAAAAATGGCAATGTATTTCTGCTAAGCTAGCGACATTGGGCATCAACCACACGGCTAAAGCTCATAATTTTTTCATATACTGTCTACTTGCTTTGTATAACATTTCTATCAAATAATGTATTAGACAGGACTGCTAAACAGATAGTAAACTAATGTAGATGGAGAATGCGAGCATTGTGTGCTCAGGATATGTCTGAACTGTTCTCTGTGCCGTCAAAATAAAAGTACCAACAACGAGCGCAGTTTACCTCACTTCGGGCCCTAGGGGAACATTAGTTCTCAGGGAACCACACTAGTGGCTACTTCCTATATCCAAGTTCCAAGAACAGTCTGATGCAAAAGCCCATATTATTATATCATGCATATGTTGACTTTTTTATTATTATTATTTGAAGAATCCAAACCAATGTATAGTTGACATTTGATGTTTAATGTTATAGAAAAACACAGAATTTCAGGAAGAGTGTTTTATATGACATGCAGTTGCTTCAAACAATGGTATAAAGCTATTCAATACGTCATTCAATGTAAATTGTGATAATTGTAATTAATAATCACAATTACAATTTCAATTTCAATTGACAATTATGATTTTTGTCATAATCATGCAGCCCTACAACAAACCAAACTCCATCAGGTGGCAGAAATAAAGAAAAATCATTGGGAGAAACCAGGCTCAGCTATAAAAAACTATAAATCTTAACACTCTCAACTTTTTCCAATCATGCTTCCTTCTATCTATGACATTTGTTTCAAAATACTAATGTACAGGAAATGCTAGTTTTTGGAAAGTGATGTTAGTTTAGCTCAGCCTCTTTACTGTTTATATGCAGTTTATGTAAAAACAATAAAAAAAATGTATATAGAAAAATATATTTTAAGTGTTCCATCTAATTCTGTGATGTGATTTATTTCCCTTGTAGGTTAAATGATTGTAACTTAACAGACAAAAGCTGTTCAGTATTGGCTGCAGTTCTTGGATCAGATTCAAATGTGAAAGAGCTGAACATGAACAATAATAATCTGCAGGATTCAGGAGTGAAGCTGCTCTGCACTGGACTGAAGAATTTGAATTGTAAATTGGAGATACTGAGGTAAGTTGAGCCCAAGGAATCGCATGACGAGAGTAAGGTACAATGACTGACAGGACGATGCTGGTGGCAAAAGCGCAAGAAAACTTTATCAATAAAAGGTGCATCTGTCAACCCTAGAGGCTCAATCCAGTAAATGTTAATCTTGAGTTATAAATAACAAAAATTCTTAGGTTCTCAGATTCAAGTAATCTTAGCTTTACTTAAATCATTAAGGGCCCTATCATACACCCAACGCAATGCGGCGTCAGGCACAACACACGTGTTTTTTGCTAGTTTCAGCCCGACGCAGTTACCATTTATATCAAAAGTCCTTCAGCTTGCTATAAAAGTGTGAACTGTCTCATTTAATAGTATCAGTGCAGTCAGTTCAATTCAATAATATTGTTGAATATTAAGTGTCCCCAACTAAGCAAGCCAAAGGCAGCAGTGGCAAGAACCCAAACTCCATGCGTGTGGTGATGCAAGATACATGTGTCGTCTCATCGTCTGAATTATCCAAACTTTTAACCTGTGGCATGACAATATCACAATCAATGCAGCACATGCTCTTCTGGTCAATAGGCATCGTTTGGCACTGATGACATCTACACCACCAGCTCTCCATTGCTCTTTCTTTCAGAAGCTTGTGGTTGTGTTGCAGCCTCTTCCATCTCCTGTAGTTCATTCTCTGTATATTCTTATTCGAATAAGTAAGGTTGTGGAAAAAAATGCAATTCATCCTCTGTGTCGAAATCTGCAGACATAGTTATGAACTGTTTTATATTGAGCGTACATCTTCCTCTGTTTGTAAATACAGCCCTGCGTTTCCGGGTCATATGTCAGAACGCCAGCTCCTCCCAGGTGAAAAAAGTACACTTCCATAATATACTTAAAGTTCTCTATTTTCTCGCACTAATTTTGTACTTGATATGCTAAAAATTCTTCTTTAGTACTTCTTAAGATCATCTTAAGAACGTCTAAGTGTACTCAACTGTGCTATTTAAAGACAGTATGAAATATGAACTAAAATGTGCTTTTAATATACTATCTCTGTATTTAAAAAATATATTTAGTTACCACTTGTAGTACACTATGGGTTCAAATGCACTTTAAGTGATACAGAGATAGTGTATATATAGTATATAGAATATATATAAAGGCACATTTTAGTTCATTTTTCATACTGTCTCAAAATAACACAGCTGAGTACACTTAGATGTTCTTAAGATTATCTTAAGAAGTACTAAAGAAGATTTTTTAGTATATTAAGTACAAAATTAGTGCATGAAAATAGAGCACTTTAAGTATATTATAGAAATGTACTGTTTTTTTTCACCTGGGCTGTGTCATCACCACATGCATGCATTGTGGTGCTCACATGAATGTGCGTCGGAGACTGATACAGTAGAGATCGACATAATTGTCAGGTGAACTAACCCTTTAATTATTTCCCTTGTAGGTTAAATGATTGTAACTTAACAGACAAAAGCTGTTCAGCTCTGGCTGCTGTTCTTGGATCAGATACCAATTTGAAAGAGCTGAACATGAACAATAATAATCTACAGGATTCAGGAGTGAAGCTGTTTTGCACTGGACTGAAGAATTTCGAGTGTAAATTGGAGATACTGAGGTAAGTTGAGCCAAAGGAGTCACATGACGAGAGTAAAGTGTGATGACTGAAAGGACAAGGCCAGTGGCCAAAGCACAACTTTTGTTAATAAAAGTTGGATCTCTTTGTTTAATATAAGTAAGTTTGTTTTTGTTTTATTGTTGTGTTTTTCATTAAAAATAATAATGAACCACAAGCTAAGCATTCATTTTTGAAATCCAAAAATCTTTTTTATATTTGATACATCAGTCCTATATTTTGTTGATAAATGTTTAACATAAGCCAGTTTGTAATTGTACTATTTTATTGTTGTTTTTTCATTAAAAGTAATAATGAATCGACATGCGTGAGTGTTTTTACTGTAATTTAGAAAGTGGTGCGGCCTCTAATGTTATATGTGAATGGTCTCTTAGAACTGCAACTTTTTCTTTGCATACCAGACAGGTCCATTAAACTCCATGAAAAAAAAAAATACTGCAATGTCTATGTTTCTTGAAACTGTCTGTGTTCCTTATCCACTTTCTTTTTCAGTTTGGAAAATTCAATCAAAGACTTACACAGCTGTACAGTTTCAGATAATTGTAATTGATAACTAACATTTAAAATTTTAAAGGATTCAGGATGCCTTTTGTTTGCCTCCATTTTCAGTTGTCAGTTTTTGCAACTAACTTTCAGTACATTTGTACAAAGAACTAAATAAAATTCACATTAAGGATTTCTGTTGTTCAGGTTTAACTGATTAATCAGCTGAATGTTTTCATTCCTGTTCTAGACTCTCTAACTGCAGTGTAACAGAAGAAGGTTATAAAGCTCTGGCTTCAGCTCTGAGATCAAACCCTTCACACCTGATAGAGCTGGATCTCACAGGAAATGATCCTGGACAATCAGGAGTGAAGAAGCTCAATGATTTACTACAGGATCCAAACTGTCAACTGAAGACACTGAGGTGAGATGGGATGAAATCATTAACACGATTAGTTATATGCAAGGTAAATATTCATAACAAATATATTATTTTAGTCATACAATAAGCTGGACAATTTGTTACATCAAAATGATCAAGATCAGGGCCCTTATGTATAAAGCCGCTCAGAGTAACATTTTAGTCTTAGGTGTGTCAAAATTCTAAGAATGACGTAATTTTACTCTTATTCTTAGACTTAAGAATAAGTGTGATTCATAAAGGTTCCTAAGTGTCAAGACTAGATCTTAGCTCCTAAATTATTTAAGAGCTGTAGAGGTGTCTTAACCTAGTTAAGAGTAACAAGATGGCAGCAGAGAAGAGACATGCTTTCCAATGAAGATATGCTATATTGGAGTTGTATGATGACATGGACTTGATAAAATTATATAAACTTGATTGTCAATTCTTTTTGTAACTGACCTAATAAGAAATGTAATAACTTTAAATAAATGTAAATGTACTTAAGCAATAATTAATGTTTAATGCATTTAATACATTTAAAGGTGCTGTATGCGATTTCTTAAATTCATTGTTGAACACTGTTGATATTTGAAATCAACCTAAACAAACACACACCTCTCTTCACTGCGCCGCCTCCAAAACTCACACTCCAATACTAATCACGCTGCACTAAACCCCAGCCCGATGACTGCTGTCATGTGATCTGAATGCACTATCAATGATGTTAAACATCTCATTCTCTAGTGGGTGTCAGTGTGCTGTGAAAAACTCTGTCTGCCCTCTGTTACACATGTAATGAGAGTGGATGTCTCTGTATCACAGCTGACACAAAACAAAATGCTTCTCGAAAAATAAATCACAGATGAACGAACGACAAGGAAGCACAAAAAATTTACATACAGTACACAATACAAACAACAGTTTCTTGTTAATCGCAAACAATTTTGCTTAAACCATCAAAATATGAGGAAAATATTTTTAATTTTTTTATAATTTATATTATTTAAATGTTTTAAAATATGACATTGACTACAACATAAGTTTTTAATATTTAATTGGTTCTCTCTTGTTTTTGCATGTGTTCATAATTTCAGCCTGGCCAAAAATAATTGAAAATAATAATTGAAATAATTTGAAATTTCATTTCATTATCACACATAAAACGATTTACTCTAAGCACAGCTACACGATATGCTTACATCTTTTAACACATTTTTAAAAAATATTTCAATTAAGGTTTAAGATGTCAATTTTCATATGGCTGGACATCACATTTGGCCACTATGGCAGTTCATTGACTTTCCAACTTAAAATCAAACCATGCAGCAAAAGCAAGTCACTTTTATGTTGACTGTGGGCTTACCTGGAGTTGTTGGAGCCGTTGATGAACTCGTGTTCACATCATTGCCCCAATTGTGAGGAGACATCAATAGAAAAAGATTCCACAGCATCAATACTAATTTGTGATAATTTTGCAAAATGCATAGCTATTTTTAAAAATAAATTAAAATATTACAACGTTTCATTTCCTTTTTCAATGATTTTTTTTATAATAACATTAAATGATTGGTACTGTGCTGCTGTGACTTCACCCTTGCAGACTCGCCATTGGCTGATTCAGAGGCCATTTTGAGTTGACATCATTGTAGTCCTTAGTTCACAACACTTAAGTCAGCACTTAAGAATCAGTCTTATACTTTACTAAAAGTTGCTTTTAGATAGATACTTTTAGTATCCTACTCTTAGAAAACTCCTCCTCTTTACTAAGAATTTTTTGACACTTAAGTCAAAACTTATCTGACCTGATGATGATAACCTTCAACACAGTTTTGTTGTGGTACAAGCTACAGGTCAAATAGCTTGCATTTTGCATTCTCTTGAATCCAAGACATCCAAGAGGTGGACAATTACTAGTTTAATTAGTAACACTTAGCCTACATTTTAAAACCTTTATTTGAATATGGTAATGTTTTTATTTAAAAAAACTTTATTCGAATAGGGCAACATTTGTGTTTTAAAACCTTTATTTTAATATGGAAACATGACACCTCATTCTACAATATTTCTATGATTACATCGCTGACTCCTCCCCCATCAGCCAATCACTGTGTATACTCCATAGCAACGAGGTCAACCCCGCCCTTACTCTTAGCTTAAGACTTCAGTCTATTCCTTAGTAAATTCCTTTGTGAATAGGTTTTAAGAGAAAACTCTTAGCTAAGAACTTTTACTGCTATTTAAGAGAACTCTTAGTTGTAAGATAAAATGTTTTGTGAATACGGCCCCAGATGTTCACAAACATGCAGTTTCTCAAGCCAGTTTTCTCTGCTGATGTTTCACTCCTCCTGCTTAAAAGCCAGAAAGATCTTGAGGCCATAATTTCACACTCTGTATTCATACTGAAAATCATGATCTAGTGAGCTTTTGCCCTTCTGGTCTGTGGGACGTTTCTGTTCTTATGAGTTTGCTTTAGTTTCTTTTGTCGCTCGAGTTTCTTTTAAATAACTCTATTAGACTTTGTTTTCAAGTATTTATATATTTATTTATATATTAAAAGTGTTTCATCTTAATAACTAACTAGAGCTTGTCTTAAGATAAAAAACTGAATTATTGTTCTAATCAATCATATTTGTAATTTAGTTGAGAACTGAATTGACTCTTCTGCAGGTTTTTGAGTGCTGCTGCAGATAAAGCCTGTCAGTATGTGAAGAGAGTTGTGGGTAAAAACCCGTTACTCCTGAGAGAGCTGGATCTGAGTAAACATGAACTAAGAGACACACGAGTGAATCAGATCGCTGCTTTACTGCAGGATAAACACTGTCGACTCAACACACTGAAGTGAGTATTGTTCATTTATTTAAAATATTACATTAGTTTTCATTGTAATGTTACTGTAGCTGATAATAATATTTCCTCATGTATATGAGTCAGAGCAGTTGTCACACAGAGCCACAACAATGTAAAGTAATACAATTAACCAGGAAATTAAAAACATACAATTAAAACATGACATCAAGCTTTAAATATTTGACTAAGACATAATTATTTCAGTTACTGTAGAGGGAGAACAATGATTTTCTTCCAGAGCTCTTCAAACTCAAACTCTTCAAATAAGTGAAAGATTGAAAAAAAAAAACAGCTGCACTATAAACACAGAGATGTCTTTAAATATAAGAGTTTATATATTGATTACATTTAGAAGTTCAAAAAGAGCAATCATGTTCACTGATTGCTGGTGTGAAAAAGTTTGTCAACTGTTCATAAATGCTTTCAATTTAAAGGGGCTCTATGTAGGAATGACACTTAGTGGTCGAAATAGGTACTGCAGTCCAAATTCATAATATTGTTCCTTAAATGAGGAGTAAGCTATCTAACTAATATTTTATTGTCCTCGCAGCGCAGCTGATTTTTTTTAATGATTTTTTACCATGGACGTGCGCGTGTGCATGCGGTGAACACGTCTTTCCGCGCTCATGGGCAAAGGGGTATCTTTGAAAGGCTCGCATGCTCAACTGTGTGCGAGACGGAGGGGAACGTGGGAAATGAAGTATACCGGGGCCTTAACTGCTCCAAATTAGTGGATTGGAGCTGACGGATCACATCGGGAAAAATATGCTTGCTCCCCCCTAATGTCGCCCATGTGTATATATGGTCCCACTTTATATTAAGTGGCCTTAACTACTACGTACTTACATCAAAAAATAAGTACAATGTACTTATTGTGTTCATATTGAATTGCAAAACACATTTGCAACTATTGAGGTGGGATACGGGTAAGGTTAGGGAAAGCTTTGGTGGTATGGGTAGGTTTAAAGGTAGGGGAAAGGGTTAAGGGATGGGTCAACAGTGTAATTATAAATGTAATTACAGAAATTAATTACAGATGTAATTACATGCAGGTGTTTTTTAAAATATAAGTACAATGCAAAAACATGTATGTACACAATAAGTGCATTGTATCAAATGATTAATTTAATCATGTGAAATGATAATATATGCTTTTTTGTCCTTTACATAGCAACAAACTAAACGTCAAGTCACCTTTATTTATATAGCACTTTTTACAATGCAGATTGTGTCAAAGCAGCTTTACACTGATAGCTGGTACGTAATTTTGGCTGCACAGCAGCTCTTAAAGAATAGTGTCAATGCAGGCAGATCAAAGAACTGTTGAATATCAAATGTCAAGTCAAATGTCAAGTGTCCCCAACTAAGCAAGCCAAAGGCGACAGCGGAATGACTATTTATCCTTGACGTAACTATTTATACATGTGATAATTGTGTTGGCAGTCTAGAAATGATTCTGGTTTGATCCAAAACACTATCATAGTGATTGCTTCATTACATAAAACAGACAATTCTTGTTAGCAGTTACACTAAGTCTTGGACTATTTTAAACCATGACAGAGAAAGCAGATTTCTGTTAATCTGGTTTAAAGTCAGTGTGAACCGGAAATTGCAAACGACATTTCTCCAGTGTTGTGACGTATTTCCAAGTGAAACAGAATATTGAATAGAGCAGAGATGGAAACTTGAGTCTGCGACTTGGACTCGAGTCGCACTTAAGTCGACTTGCGAGACTTGACTTGGACTCGTGAACAAATACCAGAGACTTGACTCGAGATTTGACTTGGACTTGAAGACAGAGACTTGTGAAAAATACAAGTCTTTTGGCGTGACATTCCCGATTACATTCTCAAAAACATCACATTTAACTATCTATTCATTCCCAAATATGTGCTGCAGCAGCGAATATCACAAATCATCTCTAAACACACCAAGCCATCGAGCGTGTGACACATCTGAAGGCACGCGTTTTCATCACCCATTAGAAAACAAATAATAACAAAAAAGCCAAGCCTTACCTTGTGATCTACTTTGTCATTTCATTTGAAAAGCAGTCAATTAATCCGAAGTGAAGCTGCGATGTTGCACAGCTGCAGAGGCTTGCTTGTGGTCCATTGTCAAGAAGTACATGTCCTTTTCATTTTTTTTAATTCATTTTTGCCCAAGTATTTGATAATGCATATAATATCCAGATTTACCATGTTAAATTGTATTTGGTTAGAACGAGCACTTCCATGCATGCACATTTTATGACCCTGTCCGTCCTACTTTTTTCCACAGATCGGTTTATTAAGTCGCAGTGCGTTATTATATCACCTTATCACAAACGAGACACATTAAAGGAAATGTTGTTCGTCGTGTTGTTTACTGTAACGCTTGTCTATACACAGGTTTTGTTACCGCTGGCGCTCACTGGAAGACTACATTTTCCAGCATTGCTTGAGATCTACAGCAAACTACGGCAACTCGTATAGCTCAAAATACACAGCACTTTTTTTCCTTGAGGTGGTTCTAAATGGTATAATTTTGTATAAAGTTAGAAAGTAATAAAAATGATTTTAGTATTTTGTGTGCTTTATTAGACAATTTTAAAGTAAAAGTAATCTGTTTTGATATTTAAATACACTGTTAATTACAATAACAACTAGCTGAAAAAAATAAAATAGAACAAAGACTTTAGGGATGCACGATCATTATTTTTCATGGCCGATTCCGATACCGTTTTTTTTACAAGCAAACTGGCCGATTCCGATACCGATTTCCGTTTTTTATTATTATTATTATTATTATTATTTTTATTATTATTAAGCAACAAACAAGAAAGAATGAAAGTATACATAAACAAGATGTTTATTTGGCATTTAACAGGCTAAACTGGGGTTTGGCTATTAAAAACAATAACTGTAACCATCTGAATTTAATAGCAATAACTGTGCAGTAAGTAGCCTACATTCAATACATGCATAGGTAGGCCTACTGACAAAAGCATTTAGCTTTTGTTTTTAAATTGGGTTGAAACCTTAAATGACAACATTAACTGTAACCATGTCATTTTAAAGGCAACAACTGCATTGTTCCACAATCCAAACAACACAATCAAAACACATTCAACACTCCAAACAAAGATTTTACTTAATCCGCATTCAGCATTTGTTTTTAAACTTGGTGTAAAAAAAAAAGGTATTTTACCAGTGAAACTAAATAAAACCAAAGTAGGCTATATAAATAAATTATTCCAAAATGTTAAATCAAATTGTTTAGTGCAACGAGTAAAACAAAGATGCTACAGCAGGTGTGTTTTAAATCAAATTAAGTAAATGTAATTTAAAGGTAAAATAAAAAATATTCATCCTATAGTCTACAGAACTGACGTTTACTTCTGGCTTTTCAAAAGTGCATGTGGGTTCTTCTTTACAAAAAGAAGCATTTCAGCTTTGTCACAAGTTAGTCTGTTTCGTTTCTCATCCAACACCTGAGAAGCTGAGCTAAACAAACGTTCAATGTCTCTACGCTTGTGCAGGGTGCGGACAGGAACTTGACTGCAGGGACTTCTTTGGAATAGAGGGCAGAGTTTTACTTTAGCACTCCTTCTCTCCATCTCTCGCTGATTTACGTGTTTTCAACCCAAGCCATCAAACTGACGATATCAGAGAAGGAACGCCATTCCAGACCGGAAGTAACTTTTCAGATTTTGATTAAAGATTACAAACAATTTTTTTTCGGTGTTTTAACTTGCACGGATTAACTGTTTACCACAAGACTATTAATATGCACTATCAAAGTAAATAACGTCAATTTTGATTTCAAGTGTACTTTAAAGGGCCATTTTATTCTAGTAGTAGGCTTAATCTCTGTCCGGGAAACTGCCCCAATGTGTTTGAAAACAACTGACAAACACATTTGTCCCAGTGATCAAACCAAGGTTGACATTGACACGAAACAACCTTAAAGATGATATGAAATTAATATGTAAACTAACATAAACAGATTTAAGATTTCAACCTTTGTATTGTTACAATGTCGGTAGTATATTTAAATGAACAATGTGTCGTCTTTCTCCATGTTACCTGCACATGGATATCCCTGTTTATTTGTCAGCAAAAGTCTGCTGGATGAAGCTAAACACGTTAGTTGATCATCATAGATCTGAGTCATTGTCTTTCTCTTTCTGTCTTCAGTCTGTATAGATGCAGAATTACAGAGAATCAGTGTGTCATCCTGACTTCAGCTCTGAAATCAAACCCGTCACACCTGAGAGAGCTGAACCTGAGCTGGAATCAACTAGAAAACTCAGGAGTGAAGCACTTATGTGACATACTGAAGGATTCACACTGTAAACTGGAGAGATTGAGGTCAGTAACATTCTTCACATACAATAATCAAAATGCTTTAAATCACTTAAATCACTTTAAATGAGTTGAAGTCTGGACTTTAATTAGGCCATTCCCAAACTTTAATTTTCTTGTTTTAAACCATTTTCAGGTTGCTTGTTGTGAATCATTCAGATCAAAGACTTTCACAGCTGTACAGTTTTAGATAATTTAAACGTTGAAAGTGATGTTGATGTCTAACATATTAAAGTTATCTGTGTCTTTTGTTTTCCTCAATATTCAGTTGTCAGATTTGCAACTAACTTTCAGTACATTTGTACAAAGAACTAAATAAACTTCACTTAAAGGATTTCTGTTGTTCAGGTTTAACTGATTATTCAGCTGAATGTTGTCATTCCTGTTCTAGACTCTCTAACTGCAGTGTAACAGAAGAAGGTTATAAGGCTCTGGCTTCAGCTCTGAGATCAAACCCTTCACACCTGATAGAGCTGGATCTCACAGGAAATGATCCTGGACAATCAGGAGTGAAGGAGCTCAATGATTTACTACAGGATCCAAACTGTCAACTGAAGACACTGAGGTGAGACGGGATGAAATAATTAACAAAATGAGTTATATGCTCAATATTCAGGCTAAATATTCATAACAAATATATTATTTTAGTTATACAATAAGCTGGACAATTTGTTGAATGAAAATGATCAAGATCAGATCAGATGCTGTGGGTTCTGACATGATGATGATAACCGTCAACACAGTTTAGTTGTGGTACAAGCTACAGGTCAAATAGACATTATGGGTCAGTATATGTGCTATTCTGGAGTATGGTATACCTTGACAATTAACATGCACAATTTTGTTTTTGTGCACACTTCTCATTAAAAATTCGAGATAATCTTTCAGTCAAATTGTTTTCTGAACACTGTTGTTTTCCATCAAGCCCAGATTCACTGTATCTCTACAGCAGGTCTATGAGTCTCCAGATGTTCACAATCATGCAGTTTCATAAGCCAGTTTTCTCTGCGGATGTTTCTCACTACTCCTGCTTAAAAAGCCAGAAAGATCTTGAGGCCTTAATTTCACACTCTGTATTCATACTGAAAATCATGATCTAGTGAGCTTTTGCCCTTCTGCTCTGTGGGACTTTCTGTTCTTATGAGTTTGTTTTAGGACTGAGTGTCGTTCGAGTTTCTTTTAAATAACTCTATTAGACTTTTGTTTTCAAGTATTTATATGTATATTTAAATGTTCAAAGAATAATGTTACATCTAAATAACTAACTAGAGGTTGTCTTTAGAACAATAATTCAGTTTTTTATCTCATCAGTCATGTTTGTAATGCAACAGACATTTATTTGAGAACTGAATTTACTCTTCTGCAGGTTTTTGAGTGCTGCTGCAGATGAAGCCTGTCAGTATGTGAAGAGAGTTGTGGGTAAAAAACCCGTTACACCTGAGAGAGCTGAATCTGAGTGAACGTGAACTAGGAGACACAGGAGTGAATCAGATCGCTGCTCTACTGAAGGATAAACACTGTCGACTCAACACACTGAAGTGAGTATTGTTCATTTATTTAAAATATTACATTACTTTTAATTGTAATGTTACTGAATCTGATAATAATATTTCCTCACATATTTCAGTCAGAGTGTGTTTTTTCTCAGCTACAACAATGTAAAGTGATAAAAGTAAACAGGAAATTAAAAACACAATTTAAATGTGACATCAAGCTTTAAATATTTAATTAATAATTTAATTATCTCAGTTACTGTAGAAGGAGAACAATGATTTTCTTCCAGAACTCAGAAAACTCTTCAAATAATTGATAGATTGAAAAAAAACAGCTGCTCTATAAACACAGAGATGTCTTTTCTAACTTTCACAGGTTAATTCTGTGTAAATTAAATATAACCACCAATATTTTATTCTAGTGATGTTACGTTCTGTGCCGCGACTTTGGAGCGTATATCAAGAAATCCCGGAAGCTTTCAGTAAAGAGCGTATCGAGGCTTGTATCGCTTTAGATCAATGACGTTATTGATGGCGTTCGAAGACTTGCTTCCTCCTGACTGGTTCAGGATGCGGTTCCTATCTTGGCGTGAAATCTTGACAGATATATAAACCCATGGCATCCCCTCAGAATGTGTACTTTTAGAATAATAATATTGCCCCTCCTGCCTATTATAACCAAAGAATTTGTTTACACATTTAATAGTCCCATTCATTTGAAGCCAATACGTTTATTACACAGTTATGTTATGCAATCATTATATATCACCAGAAAATACACTTTACATTCAAATAAATATTCAAAGAAACAGTGTGTCATCCTGACTTCAGCTCTGAAATCAATCCCTCAATGATCTACTGATGAACCCACAATTCAAGCTGGAGAAACTACAGTTAGTATCATTATACTGTATTTACTGTATAGTTTAAGTCAACAGGGCACAAGTCACATCATTTGTAGTGCTGCATCTCCATCTGAAGAAAGATTCAGAAATGGTTTTAGTTAAAGGATTAGTTCACTTTTAAATGAAAATTAGCCCAAGCTTTACTCACCCTCAAGCCATCCTAGGTGTATATAATTACAGTAAACGGGATCAATGAGTATGAGCTGAAGAAAGATCCTATCTATCTGTCTATCTATCTATCTACCTACCTATCTACTCTGAAAAATCTCATTGGCCACGTTCACACTGCAGTTAAATTTAGTTGTCAGTTCACCTTTTAGTGCTTAATCGCGTTCTGTACACACACAGTTCAGTAAAATACAGGAGTGACAACCGCATTTACAGAAATCCTATGCAGTGTGTATGGAACCGAACTGAACAACTAGTTTAATGACATGCATCAGAGATGTCTCTTCTTCTGTGTGCGCGGTGAATCGCAGGGAAAACACAAGCCTTTACTCATTCGTGTTGCCAGATCTTGCTAGAAAAATCAGCGAACAAGAATAAGCCCATAATAAACTGAAATAAATCCAAATGCTTAATACTGAAAATAAGACCAAAATATCGTGATTCATGTCTGCTCACTTTAATAACTCAATAAACTTGTTCGCTTTATGAGAAGAGCTTAAACAACAAGCCCAAATACGCTTATAATGAGTGACCATGGCAACACAGAAAGAGCGCTCTGTGTGAAACAGGCTGTAGCAAACAAAACACGACGCCTCAGTCGACTGTGTTAGTGTGTTTAGTTAAATTGCTGAAAATAACAGGTATTTTGTCACTGTAATATTACTTTGGTCACAATAACGGATACCAAACACGAGAGACGCCAGCTCATCTCTATGGTTTCCAAGCTGTCAATCATCGTATTTTTGAGAGTGAGTCATGTTCCGTACACACATGTAATGATAATTTAGAAGATTCACTCCCACATTTAAATGCGGTTATCACTCCTGAAACTTACAGTGTGTATGTGTCCATTGACTCTCATTGATGAAAGTTCAGATGAGTCAAGACTGTTCAAACTCCAATTGTCGAAATTCAAATTTAAACACCCTGAAGCCCATTAGATCTATCTATCTATCTATCTATCTATCTATCTATCTATCTATCTATCTATCTATCTATCTATCTATCTATCTATCTCATAGCAACCACCCAGAATACCCTAGAAACTGCATAGCAACCACCCAGAATACCATGGCAACAGCATAGCAACCACACAGAACACCCTAGAAACTGCATAGCAACTACCTAGAACACCATAGCAAACCCTCAGAATACCCTAACAGCCACATAGCAACACTTTTGCACCCACTCAGAATACCCTAGCAACCACATAGCAACACCTTAGCAACTACCCCAAGTTCCTTAGCAACCACATAGCAACATCTTACCAACCACATAAAACCCTTGCCACCACTCAGAGTACCCAGCAACCACATATCAACACCCTAGCAACCATCTAGAGTACCCTAACTTTTTTTTTTTATCTAGTTTTCATTTGAAAGTGAACTAATCCTTTAACGGGTTTGTATGTCTATCAGTAAAAGATCATTAAACTTTGAATCATTTTAACCCTTTCAAGCACGAGTTTAAAATATTCTAACTGACCCCCCGAGTTTTTTTAAGGCGACCGTTATTTCATGATTCATTTAACTCACACATGAACTGAACATGGATTTGAGTCATTTTCTCTTTCTGTCTTCAGTCTGTATAGATGCAGTATTACAGAGGAACAGTGTGTCATCCTGACTTCAGCTCTGAAATCAAACCCATCACACCTGAGAGAGTTGAACCTGAGCAGGAATAAACTAGGAGACTCTGGAGTGAAGCACTTATGTGACGTACTGAAGGATTCACACTGTAAACTGGAGAGATTGAGGTCAGTAACATTCTTCACATACAAGATTCAAAATGATTAAAATCACTTTAACAATTTAAACTAAAACACTTTATACTCAATATCTCACAGTGAGTCTGAGTTCACATTATATTTGTGCAAAATTCTTCATCTTAATGATTTGTTTGTAAGATAATCTCTCTTCCTATGTTTGTAGTCTACAGCACTGTGGCATTACAGATGTTTCTTCTTTAACTCAGTCTTTGACTAACTCAAAAGCACTGCAGTTTTTAAAAGAGCTTGATCTGAGATTCAATATGATAGGAGACTCAAAGCAGCGGCTCAGAGACGTGTTACGAGACTCAAACTGTGACCTGAGGTGAGGAAACATCACTGTGATATTACAGAGATCTTCATTTACCTCTGATATGTGAACAAACCTTTCAAATTTTCGTAAAAGGAAATTATCATTAAGCTTTATTGCAACAAAGTGTTTGTTTGAGAACAAAATGTGAAGTTATTAAAATGTTCAACACAAAGGAGGAAAGAGAACAAAAGCACACTGTCACAGCTTTATTCAACAACACCTGCTTTATTAACTGTGTCAGTAATGAATCATTTCAGTCTGAAAATAGACTTGTTCAGATTGTAGGAAAACGCTGCACTCCTGCTAAAATCAGTGCGTTCAACTTCAGCTCACAGCCGTCCAGCCGCACGTGAGAAATGTCTCTGTCTCTAGTGTGTTTTTACCTTGACAAGCAACACATCACACTACTTTACACTCACTTTACTTTCAGTTATTTACTAAGAGCCCTACAAACATGTTTAAACTAGAGGACAAATGGCTTTAACCAAAGGATTGTGTTTTAATTCAGAATATCATTTGTATTTGCTCCCTGTGGTTTATTCCATACGCCGTACACTCAAGTCAAGTCAAGTCAAATTTATTTATATAGCGCTTTTTACAATTGGTAATTGTTTCAAAGCAGCTTTACATATTGGAAGCACAGAAAAAAGAAAAGTGGTTAAAAATAAGCTGTACAAGCAAGCGTGGTAATATGTAACATATACAAGATGGTGCTACATTAAGCCAATGTCGGCTGACTCCCAGGGGTGGAAAAAAACCCCTAGGAGAAAAACCCAGCGTGCTAACACTGGGGAAAAAAGTCCTAGGAGGGAAAAAAACTCCTTGATATATATAATATATGTAAATGGATATGGAGATCAAAATCTGAATTATACATTTTTATTATAGAGATTAAAAATAGATTATATATAAATATATGTAAGCGGATACAGAGATTAAAAATCTGAATTATAGATGCAGCCAGAACTGGATCTGTGTAGGCCCATTGTCTCCTGGGCTACGTTGTAGTCAGGTCCAGACACAGGTTCTCCATCTGATCTGGATACGGCCTGGATCCAGCACCCGGCAAACCTCAGGATAAGCAGAGAGACTGATATTAGCGTAGATGCCATTCTTATTCTGATGTACAAGTATATCTAGTGTTATAGGAAATGTTCTCGGTTCCGGCCGACCTAATTATTGCAGCGTAACAATCTTTTAACGGATTTGAAAAATGTAAATGTATTGATAATGTGTTATGTGTATGCAAGAGCAAAGAGATGTGTTTTTAGTCTAGATTTAAACTGACAGAGTGTGTCTGCTTCCCGAACAATGCTAGGAAGATTGTTCCAGAGTTTAGGTGCTAAATAGGAAAAGGATCTGCCGCCTTCAGTTGATTTTGATATTCTGGGTATTATCAACTGGCCTGAATTCTGAGATCGCAATAGACGTGAAGGACTATAATGCACCAAGAGCTCGCTTAGATACTGGGGAGCTAAACCATTTAGAGCTTTATAAGTAAGTAGCAAGATTTTAAAATCTATACGATGTTTAATAGGGAGCCAATGTAATGTTGACAGAACTGGGCTAATATGGTCATACTTTCTGGTTCTAGTAAGAACTCTAGCTGCCGCATTTTGGACCAACTGTAGTCTGTTTAAAAGCCTAGCAGAACAACCACCCAGTAGAGCGTTACAGTAATCTAGTCTTGAGGTCATGAATGCATGAACCAACTGTTCCGCATTTGTCATTGAGAGCATATGTCGTAATTTAGATATATTTTTTTAGATGGAAGAAGGCGGTTTTACAGATACTAGAAACATGACTTTCAAATGAAAGATTGGTATCAAAGAGCACACCCAGGTTCCTAACTGAGGACGAAGATTTAATGGAGCACCCGTCAAGTGTTAGAGAGTATTCAAGGTTTTTTCGTGAGGAAGTTTTTGGTCCAAAGATTAGGATATCAGTTTTTTATGAATTCAATAATAAGAAATTTCTTGTCATCCAGTTTTTAATGTCAGCTATGTATTCTGTTAGTTTTGTGAATTTGTAGGTTTCGTCAGGGCGCGAGGAAATATAGAGCTGAGTATCGTCAGCGTAGCAGTGAAAACTAACACCATGCTTCCTAATTATCTCTCCTAAGGGCAGCATGTACAGAGTGAAAAACAACGGTCCTAGTACTGAGCCTTGTGGTACTCCATATTGAACTTGTGATCGATACGACATCTCTTCATTAACTACTACAGACTGATAACGGTCAGATAAGTAAGATTTGAACCATGCCAAAGCAATTCCACTAATGCCAATATAGTTTTCAAGTCTTTTTAAAATAATGTTGTGATCGATAGTGTCAAAAGCAGCACTGAGATCTAATAACACTAATAGAGAAATACAGCCACGATCGTATGATAAGAGTAGATCGTTTGTAACTCTAACGAGAGCAGTCTCAGTACTATGGTATGGTCTAAATCCTGACTGGAAATCCTCACATATTCCATTTCTTTCTAAAAAGGAGCACAGTTGTGTTGAAACTGCCTTTTCTAGTATCTTTGACAGAAAAGGTAGATTCGAGATTGGCCTGTAATTTACTAAATCTCTCGGATCTAGTTGAGGGTTTTTAATAAGAGGTTTAATAATAGCCTGCTTAAAAGTTTTTGGCACGTATCCTAGTGTTAAAGATGAATTAATTATATCAAGAAGTGGACCTACGACCTCTGGAAGCATTTCTTTCAGTAGTTTAGTCGGCATTGGGTCTAACATACATGTTGTTGATTTTGATGATTTGATAAGTTTAGATAATTCTTCCTCTCCTATAGCGGCGAATGATTCTAGTTTTACCTCAGGGACACTACAGTGCACTGTCTGAAGCGAAACTCTAGACGGTTGCATGTTTATAATTTTCTCTCTAATATTGTCAATCTTGCAAGTAAAGAAGTTCATAAAGTCATTACTGCTGTGCTCTTTGGAAACGTCAGCAGTTGAATCTCTGTTTCTAGTTAATTTAGCCACTGTGTCAAATAAATACCTAGGATTATGTTTGTTTTCTATTAAGAGATTTGAAAAATAAGTAGATCTAGCATTTCTTATAGCTGTTCTGTACTCAATCATTTTTTCTTTCCACGAAAGGCGAAAAACTTGTAGTTTTGTTTTCTTCCAACTACGTTCAGCTTTTCTCACAGCTCGTTTTAGAGCCCGAGTGTGCTCATCATACCACGGCGTTGGATTAGTTTCCTTAATCTTCTTTAGACGTAAAGGCGCGGCTGCATCTAATGTGCTGGAAAAGAGAGAGCCAATAGTTTCTGTTGCAGCATCGAGTTCTTCTAAGTTGTCAGGTATACTAAGGCGGGGAGATTATTTATAAAGCAATCTTTAGTGGTAGAAGTGATGGTTCTACCATATTTATGGCTGGGTGGTGGTTTTGTAGCCATGGCTAACTGTATTATACACGAGACTAAATAA
Organism: Megalobrama amblycephala; assembly: GCF_018812025.1. Lineage (NCBI taxonomy): Eukaryota > Metazoa > Chordata > Actinopteri > Cypriniformes > Xenocyprididae > Megalobrama > Megalobrama amblycephala. Next base: position 7,833,185 of record NC_063044.1, on the reverse strand, counting down.
TGATCTGATATATCATCGCTCTGCTGTAGAATTTCAACAGCATCAATATCAATTCCATGCGACAGTATTAGATCTAAGGTATGATTACGACAATGAGTGGGTCCTGACACGTGTTGTCTAACTCCAATAGAGTTTAAAATGTCTGCAAATGCCAATCCAAATGCGTCTTTATTATTATCTACATGGATATTAAAATCACCAACAACAAGGACTTTATCTGCAGCCAGTACTAACTCTGAATCAGCAAATTCTTTGATAAAGTCAGTATGGTGCCCTGGTGGCCTGTATACAGTAGCCAGCACAAATGTCAACTTACATAATGTTACATAAAGCACCATCACTTCAAAGGAATTATATTTGAAATTCTTTTGAATGATTCTGAATATATTACTATAAATTACAGCAACACCTCCCCCTTTGCCTTTCTGTCGAGGATTGTGTCGATAGTCATAACCTTGAGGACTAGACTCATTTAAAATAATGTAATCGTCTGGTTTTAGCCAGGTTTCTGTCAAACACAGCAAGTCTAGTTTATTGTCTGTGATAATTTCATTTACAATAAGTGCTTTTGAAGAAATAGATCTAATATTCAGTAACCCAAGCTTTATCATTTGTTTATCTGATTTATCTGTGATTTTTCATTTTTTGAACATCAATTAAATTTTTACCCTTAAAAGGTTTCGGAAGTTTTTTTTGTATTTACTAGTTCGAGGTACAGACACAGTCTCTATGTGATAATATCTAGATGAAAGAGTTTCTATGTGCTGTGAATTATCTGAGTTCTGTGACGTGAGGCGGCTAGCAGACGGTCGGTTTAGCCAGTTTGTCTGCGTCCTGATCTGGGCCCTGGTTTGTCATGTTTCAGCTCTAAGACTATTTGCCAAATTTCTAGATAGAAGAGCAGCACCATCCCGGGAGGGATGAATACCATCTCTTTTCAACAGATCAGGTCTGCCCCAAAAGCTTTTCCAATTGTCTATGAAACCTATATTATTCTGCGGACACCACTTAGACAGCCAGCCATTGAGTGATGATAACCTGCTAACTATCTCATCACTCCGATGAACAGGAAGAGGGCCAGAACAAATTACTTCTGCTGACATTGAATTTGCGAGTTCACACACCTCTTTAATGTTAATTTTAGTGATCTCCGACTGGCGAAGTCGAACATCATTTGTGCCGACGTGGATAATGATTTTAGAATATTTACGTTTAGCATTAGCCAGCACTTTTAAATTTGCTTTGATGTTAGGTGCTCTGGCCCCCGGCAAACATGTGACTATGGTGGCTGGTGTCTCTATTTTCACGTTCCGTGTAATAGAATCGCCAATAACTAGGGCACTTTCAACAGGATTCTCAGTCAGTGCGTCACTGAGTGGGGAGAACCTGTTTGATGTTCTAATCGGAACGGAAGAGTGGTGTTTGTTCTTGCCACTATGCCGCCTCACAGTCACCCAATTAGCCTGCTGCGTGGCTTCTACAACCGGAACCGAATGTGCAGTGTTTACTAGGCTAGTCGCATCCAAAGCAGTATCTAAGGCCCTTTCATTCTCACTATCCTCAATTAAAGTTTGGATGCGTGTCTCTAATTCTGAGATTCTCTCTGTCAGCCTGACAATATCCCTGCATTTATCACATGTGTAAGTCTCACTGCTGACAGAAAGAGCTAAGCTGTACATGTTGCATTTAATACACATGATAATCGTCGGACATGACTGACTGTTTTTGTAGAGTAGTCTGACTCCCCACAGTTGTTTGATGAACTTGATCGCTAACGCCGTCCGAAAAACTGCATCGCACACGGGACTCGCTAGCTGGATGTCTCGGTCGCTTGCCGGTGCCTGGGGCAAGGGTGATGTGCGGGACGCTGTACCTCACGGTGGATCTATGAATGCCGGGCAGCAAAGTCTCCACAGCTTCCCGATCTGGCGAGGACAGATCAGAATAACATACATCGGATAAATCCGCCATTAGATCGACAAGGAAGGTTAGTTTAGAGGAAAACATAGACGGTAGCTAGCAGGCTAGCGGGCTATGGCTGACACTAGGTGATTACGCTGGTAGATTAATAGTAATAAATCGTTCCGTTTAGTAATACTATGCAATAGGTTAAGTAATCTAGTGAAAAACAAGAAAGTTATATTATGTGAATAGGAATAAAGAGAAGGATTTAGGATAAACTCCACGAAGCTCAGAGCGTAGGTCAGACAGCAGGCAGCAGCTTTGAGCAGCGTTGAGCAATTCATTAGTTTCTTCTTTACAGTCACTCAATAGGAGTCACACCAACACAAACACACAAACATATCAACATGATTCATCGTTTAAATGTATTACATTTAAAACGCATATCTCTGCAAGATCATGTAAAGTCAGTAATTAATCTTATTACAGGAATTAATGTAACTTATTTTTACTAAAAAAAAAAAACAGTAATTGAAATATAATCACTAATTTGCACTTTTGTTTCACTGAACACTGATTGTTTTCTCTTCTCTTTCACTTTACAGAGTAGAAGATCAATATTACTTTGAACAAGTTAAATTTCCAAACACCCCTGCTAGAGATAAATGGCAAAAAGGCTCTGATGGATGCTTCATATCATAGTGTGAAATCATCACGAGAGGAGCAGAAATCATCAGGTGATCCACAGAAGAGTGTCACTACTGTGTCTATGAGGAGAAATAAATGTGTGATTTAATGTGTAAATGTGTTTCATACAGATGGAAGAGACTCAGACTTTACAATGAAATAAAGCAGCATGTGTGTTAGAAACGTGATATTGGATGATTAATGTTGCTTTAGTATTCAGACAAATGATGGTTTAGTTTTATTTAAAGGTGAACAGGAGGAAGAAGCTCAGATGAGTCTGTCAGCAGAAATCTTTACAAATTACAAATATAATAATGTTTGGATTGAACTCATCCATAATGATTAAAATGTTTCTAATCATAAACGTGATTGTCAAGTATAGCACATAAATGTATCAAAAGATATAAAATGAGCTAAGCTGATCGTAGAGACCATTGGTGGCAGTAGTTATATGAAGGCGGTAAGGATCTCAAACTGAAGTCTTCTGTATGAAGCAGTTGTTGAAGATGGGAGTTTTGAGGCTTCAGTCGCTGATCTTTATAAGGATTCATCAGTGAGAAAACAGAAACAATAACTTAATGTACTGTAAAAAGAAAGAAACTTTAGTTCACTGTTGTAAAACTGTTAAGGCTAAGCACTTTGAATTTGAACTTCATATTCTTACTGATCATACTCACTGGAGAAGCATTGTGGCTGTGGAATACCCATAATCCCTTGCTCTTTGATAATTTAGTGTTTGGTCAAAGCAAAGATCTGTAAATAACTGGATGTTGAATTAACATCTTTGAGCTTTGTTGTGATTTGTGATAAGTGTGTTGTTGTTGTTGTTGTTGTTGTTGTTGTTTTTGTTCTTTGTAAAATTGTTCATAATGCTGAACTATATTTTTTAAATTTTCATTAAACAGATGATTGACTGTTGATCAAACTGAGCTCAACAGACTTCATTATCAAAGAGAACATTGTAAGTTCACAAAAAAGTCAAACTAAATGTCAAGTTAAATGAAGCTGAACTCAGTTGTGTTATTTGTTGCTAACGAATCTGTAATTTTTTTTTCTGAATTTGTATATTCCTATTTTTTATTTGTAATTTTTTTTTATTATTATTATTTTAATTGTGGTATATTTCTTTGTCCATATGTCTACACTGAAGATAAAACAACATAATGAATAAAAAAAATGTTAAAACGACTCACTGACTAAACAGAAATGGGCCCCTGTGCAGCAGAATATGTCCATTTGTCTTTAAAAACAAGTACATTTAGATAGATGGATAGGCTATGAGTGAAAACATCTATTTTATGATTTATTTGTTGATTTTGGCAGATCTTCTCCTCTTACCACACAGTAATTCAACTCCAATGAAGCTCCACTTACAGCAATTCACCAATAAATGCTGGAATAGTTCCATCAATCTACAAGTACTGACGGGAGAAGCTTTTCGAAACTCTGAATCAACTAAACCAATTGACTCACAAAATGATTCACTGTTTCGAAGCGCTCGAAACGCCTCATGCTGGCAACACCTGCTGGTCTAAATGGTTTAAATAAAACAAAAATGTCTCTGGTTACCAAACGTAACCTCAGTTCCCTGAAAGGAGGGAACGAGACACTGCATCAGAGCTGATGCTATGGGGGTTTCCACTCCTTCATCGAATCTACTGAAGCCTTATGAAAACTCATGGCTCAGAATTCACCCGCCAATGGCGTTCAAGCACACAAAATAAAGGCGGGTCCCCCCACTGGACACCATTGCCTCAGAATCTTTGAACTGAAGCAGAGAGCAGCTGACTTTGAGCTACAGAGCACAGCAGCTTTACACAATGTCTCGTTCCCTCCTTTCAGAGAACCAAGGTTATGTTGGGTAACCAGAGACGTTCCCTTTTGAGTTCGGTTCACTCGACATTGCACCACAGTTTGAGCGCCAGCACCATCACAGTGTGCTGGAGTTGAATAATGCAGGTGTGATCATCGTATTCTGTGACTGTAGAGGGCGCTGTTGTCCCTGTGCTGCTTGATTTCCATTACTGTACACAAACAATGTAAATCCATAAACAGATAAAGATGAAATCTGTGTGGCACTTTTGATTAGAAGTGCTATTCGCATCATAAATGCTTATTTCCTTGTCATATTATAGATTAAACACAATGTGGTTCTTTACAGAGTAGTCTTTAGTGTGTTTCAAACGCTACAATCAACCCTTTAACGATGTTTAAATCACTGAAGATGTTTAAATTAGTGACTATAGGTCACAGTGCATTAAAACGTTATCGTGAGGACAGTCAGTCTATTTTTGTCTGTTTGTTTTTTATTAAAATAATTAATTACATTAAGGCACAGGATAACAGTATTTTAGTAATGACAATAATTTCACACAGAATGGCTGTAACAAGGCTGTTTTAAAGGTCACCTTATATCGCCTCCCCATTGTAGAGGATGTAAGTAGGAATGTAAAGGTTGTCTGCAACTTTGAGCATCATCAGCCTCAGAAATCTGAAACAATAAACTACATTTATATGCAGCTTAAACAAAATATTGATGAAACGTAAATGGTCTCCAATGTCATTATCATCAGGTGAATGTATAATGGACAGGACATGACATACAGTACAGGTACAAACACTGCTGTCACTGCTCTTATCTATTCTCATTGAATAAAATTACAAGAGACTGCTTGAATTTATCCAAAGACAATACATTTTCATAATTGTCTATATATAACATCTCTCATTAGTCAAAACGTTATGCTTTCTATAAAGTTTATCAATCTGGTGTAATTATATTTATTAGCTCAAAAGGGTAAATATTAATCATATTTGAATCAGTTCAATCAGTTGAATCAAATTAACTTTATGTAGCTCAATTAATGTTCAGCCAGCAAATGCTCAGTATTGATCGTCTATCAACTTTTCAATAATGATATTTTCCTTGGCCACAGAAAAATATCGTTTTCTTAGCATGTAGTTGTGATCGTAATCGTTATCAGGGACATTTATAAGCAGATCAGAATCAACTCGCAAGAGTGTGTGCACACAACCAATGGATGATGAAATTAACCACACAGCTGAGTTTCATTCATGGATAATGGTAATTAAATTGTTTAGCTCATATAGTGTATTGGTGATGTCAGCGTTAATTACTGTATGTTCGTTGTTTTCAGGAGATGCTGTAGTCGGAGATGAAGTGATCAGACACTTTTATTCTACAGTTCTTAAAAAACTGAAGTACGGTTTCAGTTTGAACTACAGTATGCCGTTTAATAGCTGAACTGCAACATTTACATTTTGAATAATTGTTTTGATGGGATATAATGCTGATCTGGAATTAAATGAACAGAAAACACAAGAGGGAGAGGCAGACAACTCTGTGCCCTCATCGTCACAATTCCTTATGGAAATTCCTTACGGGAGAATAGGCTGTTCCTTTCTGCATGTGTTCATGTCTTGAGCTCAGCAGAGCTTGTGTTCATGATCTCAAGGTCCAGCCACTATGTGATTGAACGACTGCCCAGATGTTGACATACGAGAGACCATCTCCACTGAATGAGGACCAACAGAGTAAAGTCCTGGATCTTTATTTGTTTTGGGATCTTCCTGGTCTAACAGAAGAAAACAGAAGGTGGCTTTATGAACATCTGCTGTCATATGCGGTTATTACAATTTGTAGTTAGTGTTTGTGACAATGAAAAAATGCCCTTATTTCTATACAGTTCAATTATATTTTGCTACTAATTTTACTTGAATACTTGTTAATGCATTTTTCATAATGCTTATAATGACACTGTTGTACAGGTATAAGAATATTTTTTTACTTGTTTGCTGTTTAGGTTGTGTTTATTCAGCGTTCATGATCTTTCACACAGATATATAACGTGTGTTATTGGGTATCCTGATTCTTTTCATTTATGACTCTTTCAAATTTGAGATTTTACAGTAAACTTCTTTGAGGCAGCAGGTCATAACTGATGTTGTGCTAAACTTTGCCCTTCTGTGATTTTGTTTATTAGATTTTTTCCTTCATTTTGTGAATTTTCAGTCTGCATATGTTCTATTGTTTTGTTCTTTGTATAAGAATATAAAATTCTCATAAGAATGATAACAGCAGGAACATGCTCTGGTGTGGATTTTTGTTTTTGGAACAAAAACCTTTATGAACTCAGCCTGTCTTTATATCCTTTAATATCCTGCTGATATTAGACTTTGACATCAGAAACCAGATCATGTCATGTATTTGTGCAACACTGAAGACCTTGACATCAATCTGAGAGGGAAACATGCGGGAACATCACATAAATAATCATTAGCACACAAGAAATCAAATCTTGTATAATTAGTTATATTGATTCAGGATATGATGTAATGCAGTTCAGTTCATCCACCATGTGAAGTGTGTTTATGACCATAACCCGGCGAAGTCATGATAGGATCAAAACCCAGTTGGACGAGAAACTTTAGATGCTGTTTTTGGACTAAAACTTAAAAGCATATTAGAGGTCTTGGAACAGGAAAAGAATAAATCTGTTATGTTTAAGATAGATGAGACGATTCTGGATATATTTAATAAATTATATAAAGGGCATAGAGGCAATGAAATTTATAATTCCCTTTAAAAAAAAAAAAAAAAAACAGGAAAAGATTCTTCATAATGCAGGTTTATGCAATTAGTGTCAGGGAGCAGAAAGGATTCAATGTGTAACAAATACAAACCTCAGAATGTCGGCCATTTACAATATTCAGCATCTTAGATAATATTACAGAAACAGGGAAATAACAAATGCACTGCTGAAATGTCCATTTAAGTGCTTGTAAACAGGATTTAGATGTGTGGTAGAATATCCTCGCTCCAGTACAGTAGGGGGCGGTGTGCAACTGTTCAGCTGGTTCAAAACCCTCCTGTAAAACAAGCGAAGAAGAAGAAACCGAAAGTAACGTCACATGACTGTGAACAACACATCAACACAACAGAGATGGCAAATAAACCTGTTGCTCACTAGATTTGATCCATGCGGATGCTCTATTGTGCAGTGCGCAACTGATCCATTTGATTCACTGATCATGGCTTGTCAGCATTGTGATTCTCTTGTACATAGACTACACTATTTCATAAATGTCACGTTTAAGCGCACCATATTTAAATAAAGTTTTATTCAATTCATTACTTTATAAATAGCTACTTTAGATTTATACATTACGTTGCTCACGCAAGTGGTAAACCATTTAAATATAGGCTATGTTAAAATCACAAACACTTTAAATTAAAACAATAGACAAAAACAACCGTCTCTCATCTTTTATTACGCTTTTAAATCTTCATTCATGAAATCCTGTGGGTCAGAAATAACTTTATTTTTCCACCTCCACGAAGAGACGAGTGCTATCCATCATGTGTAATGTCGCCTAAGCTTGTTTATCTAAAAGCTGTGTGTTGACCGTGAATCATTAAATTATATGCATTTATGGTGAAATTGCAATATTTTAATGTCAATCTGTGTTTATTTTTATCTGTGTAAATCTCTGTAATTCAGCGCGTGCAGAACTCACCGCACTGCTGCAGATGCGCCGCCACTGTAACCACATCCGTGTGCAGTTTAAAGCTCTGTTATCGTTCGCACGGAAAAAAAATATCCACTGCAGATGGAGAATATGTGTGAAAAGAACGTTAGTGGACAAGACTTCAAGTAAGTAAGGGGAGGTTTGGGGAAAATTACACTCTTTTGAATGTCACGGATGTTAAAACAAAGTTTTTTTGAGAAAGGGTTATTGAAAACGAATATAAGATTTTCATTTCCGTTTTAGGCTGTTGTTTTTTTAATGCAAAATCGATTTTTTTTTTGATCGAGACAGTTTGAGTAGACAGGTAGATGATACACACACACACACACACAACACAAGCATCATATTTTGGCTACAGACAAGCCAAGAACCTTTATGAATTTGTTTACTGGATTAGGCTAGTAAAATAAGACTTAACATTCATTATTTCAGTAGCATAAAAAAATGTTTTTTTTTTTTTTTTTTTTTTTTACCAAACTGGGACTAGCCATTACATTAAAGGATTAGTTCACTTTCAAATTAAAATTTCCTGATAATTTACTCACTCCCATGTCATCCAAGATGTCCATGTCCTTCTCTCTTCAGTCGAAATGAAATGAAGGTTTTTGATGAAAATATTCCAGGATTTTTCTCCATATAGTGGACTTCAGTGGAGCCCAAACGGTTGAAGGTCAAAATTACAGTTTCAGTGCAGCTTCAAAGGGCTTTAATCGACACCAGATGAGAAATAAGAGTCTTATCTAGAGAAACCATCACTCATTTTCTTAAAAAAACAAACAAAAAAAACTTCTATATTTTTTAACAATAAATGCTCATCTTGAACTAGCTCTTTTGTTCTTCTTCTCTATTTGAATTCCAGCAGTGTAGACACTGATAAGTGTATTACTGCCCTCCACAGGTCAAAGTTTGAACTAATAGTTATATACTTGCACTAGCATATTGCTTGACAATTTAGTTCAAACTTTGACCTGTGGAGGGCAGTAATACACTAAGCAGCGTCTACACTGCTGGAATTCAAATAGAGAAGAAGAGAGCTTGTTCAAGATGAGCATTTATGGTTTAAACTTATAAAAATTGTATTTATTTTTTTAGAAAATGAGTGATGGTTTCTCTAGATAAGGATTTTTCTCCATATAGTAGACTTCAATGGCCTCCAAATGGTTGAAGGTCAAAATTACAGTTTCAGTGCAGCTTCAAAACGTTCTACACAATCCCAGACGAGGAATAAGGGTCTTATCTAAAGAAATCATCGCTCATTTTCTATCTCATTTTCTCATCTGGGATCACTGTAAACTTTAATTTTGACCTCCATTGAAGTCCACTATATGGAGAAAAATCCTGGAATGTTTTCATCAAAAACCTTAATTTCTTTTCGACTGAAGAAAGAAAGACATGAACATCTTGGATAACATGAAGATGAGTAAATTATCAGGAAATTTTAATTTGAAAGTGAACTAATCCTTTAAGAAATCAATGTAAGAACACAGAAGCAGTCCGTGACTTCAGTCTAATGTGAGTTATGCACTTTCGCAAAACCCCCCGATATAACCACAGACATTGTCTATAGCTACTGCAAAATGAATCTCTTACTTGTATCTTTTCTGCATTTTGTTGTTTATAATGATAAAAGAGAATTCGCGTGAATTCAGATTCAGAATTCAGTCAGTGCAGCGCGTGCACCCTCATGACATGCATTTGCGCGGTGACTAATCACAACGCCTCTGATTGGACATTCCATTTCTAAACTCAACGAAAGTATGTGTGATTGGTTATAATGCTCAGCACTGCAAACTACACGCGTAAAAGAAAATGACTATGATGTAACATGAACAAATGTACTGTAAATGTAATGCTGCAATTTTCATATTATAGGTAGCCTATACTGTTCATATTACGGGTAGACTTCTTTCTTTTACCCCGCAGTCGAAATTCGTACACCCTGAGTATGACCATTATAATGCAGGATACTTTTACTCAATCAATTATTTTATGAAACTGAAAGAAATTAAATAAACCATCATTGTGAACTTGGTTATAATAAAATGACAAATGATTAAACAATTAATAAAGATGAATTGTGAAATGCATTGCTTAAACTGCAACAGAGAATATAAAATAAATTGGGTAAATTTCGGTTCCCCAGTGAATTCATATTTAGAGTCATGAGTCAGTTAAACTCATTAAACAATCTGAAATTATTAAGACATTCAGTTATTTTACATGACAATATATTTGTAACTCACTTTATTTTATTCATTGTTTTCACTGTTGTGTCTAACTCATCATTCTTCATTATTTTCATGTTCTTCATCTCTGTAAAATCTTGTCATTTCCAGGTCCTGCTGAACGATTGATTGTTTTCTCAAACCAGTGCTGATCAGAGGAGCGAGGAAAGGACTCTCTCTCTAAGATGAGTCTCTCAGAGAAACACAGGTAACACTGCGTCTGTTTCACACCATCATTTTAAACTCTACTGGAGTTTGTTTTTTCCTGCGAAACAGGAAACAAAACTTTAATCACTGTTTTATATTTCTTCAATTTTGAACTTCTTAAATTAACTCTGACTTTGCCAGACATTAGGAAACAACTATACACTTAATGTAATCGAAGTATGCTAACAAAACTGTGTTACACAGACATTTCTGCTCTCCATTTCTGTTCATTAAAAAAACTTGACATTGTTCTCTAAAAATTTTAAAGTATTTTTAACATATTTAATCTCACTCATGTACATTAAAGAAATCACTTAAAGGATTAGTTCACTTTTAAATAAACTTTTCCTGATAATTTACTCACCCCCATGTCATCCAAGATGCCCATGTCTTTCTTCAGTCGAAAAGAAATTAAAGTTTTTGATGAAAACATTCCAGGATTTTTCTCCTTATAGTGGACTTGAATGGGCACCAAACGATTGAAGGCCAAAATTAGTTTCACTGCAGGTGCTTTTCACTACATGATCCCAGATAAGAAATAAGGGTCTTATCTAGTGAAACCATCGCTCATTTTCTGAAAAAAATTGAAAATTATATAAGTTTTAACCTTAAATGCTCATCTTGAACTAGCTCTCTTCTTCTTCTCTATTAGAATTCCAGCAGTGTAGACACTGCTAAGTGTATTACTGCCCTCCACAGGTCAAAGTTTGAACTAATTGTTATATGCAATATGCTAGTTAAATAGTATATAACAATTAGTTCAAACTTTGACCTGTGGAGGGCAGTAATACACAGAATTCTAATAGAGAAGAAGAAGAGAGCTAGTTCAAGATGAGCATTTAAGGTTAAAACTTATATAATTTTCAATTTTTTTCAGAAAATGAGCGATGGTTTCACTAGATAAGACCCTTATTTCTTATCTGGGATCATGTAGAACAATTTGAAGCTGCAGTGAAACTAATTTTGACCTTCAATCGTTTGGTGCCCATTCAAGTCCGCTATAAGGAGAAAAATCCTGGAATGTTTTCATCAAAAACTTTAATTTCTTTTCGACTGAAGAAAGAAAGACATGGGCATCTTGGATGACATGGGGGTGAGTAAATTTTCAGGAAAAGTTTATTTAAAAGTGAACTATTCCTTTAACCACTGTGAGCCAGTAAAATAAAATGATCGATAACTATAAATTGTGTAAGTGTGTGCATTTCTGTGGCGGATTAGATAAAGTGTTTCAGACACAGTTGAATCTCCTTTACTAAAGTGTTTTTCTCTCTGTTCTTTGTGTCATTAGTGTAAGATCAGGATCACATGTGTCCAGCTCTGTGTCTCTGAAGAGTGACCGGTCAAAAGATGGTGTAGGACCAAACTTCAGTGGGGAAAAACCATCATCTAATAAAAGGTATTTATTTTGTGTGTTTACATTATAGTGTTGATTTATTTGTCCACAGAGGTGTATGTGATTGAATTTGACTGAATAAAACAATAATATAATTCAGTTCAATTCACATTTATTTGTATAGCGCTTTTCACAATACCCTTTCAAAGCAGCTTCACAGGGAGTGCATGTCAGCATTACAATTTAGAGTGATCTGTTATCAGAGTCGACTGTGTCCAAATTATGTAATTTCAGAAATGTACATATATAATCATGCAGTTAGCTAACAATGTAATAATGTAGGCTATTTAATTTACAGTCACTTTTAGCAAATTAATTTAAGGTAGAAACAATGAGCTCATGGAGGTAATGAATACATGTTAACAATAATTAGGATATATAGAAATTTTTGGAATGTGCATGTTAATCCAGAGTTTGCTTCATCTGAAGTCCTCGCAAGGGTTGGCGCCGTCTCTTCACAGGTGTTCGTCATCTGAAGTCTTCATAAGACACAATAAAACTCAATTACTGGGAACCTTATGGAACTCATTCCAGTAACACAATTACACAGTGTTTTTTCAATTACTTTGTGTCATTAGTGTAAGATCAGGATCACAAGTGTCCAGCTCTGTGGCTCTGAAGAGAGATTGGTCAAAACAAGAAGGACCAAACTTCAGTAGGGAAAAACCATCATCTAATAAAAGGTATTTCATGTTTCTAATTTTTGATCAAATGTTGACTGTGTTAAAAAAAATTTATATCAGTGTAACGAATGTAGCGGTTCGTACAGTTATTAATTAATTTATGGATGAAATATGAATATAATAATTCATAAGGTTATGAATAAATTATGATTCATATATCAACCCAACGGGGAATTAAACATATATTGTGAATCAATTACAACGAATTATAATCAATTACATATATGATTAGTTCTGGTTTAATAATTATCTAGAGAAACTGTTCGTTTGTCCAGCAAACTAAGTCCCTCACAGAATATTATAAACAGAGTTATTTTCTGGCCATGAAAATAACTAAAGCATAAAGCGATCGAAAAACGTTAAAGTGACTTGGTTTTCAGCTGAAAGAACAAACAGAACAATCGAGCGTGAATAACGTTTTAATAAATGCAAACTACGAATACAGAGGTTATACATCTAAATATATATACAAGAATACACACCTATGTACAAGAGTGGAAGTAGAGAAGGAAAGAGAGAAGGCAAGTAGCAAACTCACAACCAGTCCTAGGCCAGCACGGAAATCAGTTTCATCATCTAAGATTGAGAAACGGCAGTATACTTGCATTGGTTGCGTGTGTCGAATTTCAGGTTAGCGCTGGTGCAGTTCGTTGGCTTCCTCCGTTCCGCGGGAAGGTTCGAACTGAGGACTTGAGAGTGAGTTTCGCTGGAAGATGGCGGTCCCGAAGCTGAGCGCGATGGCAGCGCGTGGTCACCGGAGATGTCCGGGAAAAAACGTGCACGAGAGGCTCGTGAGACAATCGGGGAAGAGCCGGGAGAGAGAGCCGGAATTGTGCGTCTTTGCTTTTATGACAGATAAGCCGACACACCTCCTTGAGGTGGGTAGCCAATAACATGGGTGCAAAGTTGGCGGGAAAGCTTTTCCTTTGCTTGGCCTCACAACTTAATCTGCATGATTTATGACTATCAGTTCAGATCTCCAAATGGAGTGTGTTCTTCACAGTATCATTAAACACATAGAAAAATGCATTTGTCAGCGGTGTGACATATCTCAGTAAATAGCTCGTGTCCGGAGCTTTACGGAGAGACCAAACTCGACAGATCATAAAGGCATAGACAAGAAGTTATGGTTTACAGACAGAATTCCACTATTAAAATGCACACTAGCACAAATACACTCATTTAAACACTAGGAAACATGCATAGGCCCTAAAATATATGAAATATATATTTCAGCATAGTGGTAGTTTACAAATACAGTTCAAAATGTATGATTGTGTGTTTCTGTGTGTGTCTGTGTGTGTGTTTTTGTGTGTCCCTGTGCGTGTGGGGTGTTGGAATGTGGATCTGGTCAGTCTCTGGGGGGGGGGGGGGGGTGCTCCTTTGAAGTCACCAAAGAGAGGAAGTTGGACTTTACTGTTTACCATCGCTTGTCCACAAAAGTGTCAAGTGGGCTCATCTTATGGCAGACTATGCGGAGCCGAAATGGTTTTACAACCCAGTCCAGCATGCTAAAAGCGTTCTGAACATTCCCAAGTTTATTGATTATCCTGATACGTGTGCATATGCTACAGACCCCCCTTCGGCCAACGAAGTCCCCGTGCGGACTTCGTTGGACGGTAACCAAGTTCGACGGCACATGGATCCGGATGGTCACGCAGCAGGTGGTTCCTACTGGTCCTTGAGGGAGGGCCGATAAGCACTTGTTCATGGACTCTTGCATCCCTTTGATCGCTTTGGATAGGATGAAGGCCAGGCCCAGGGCCAGGCCCAGTGTGTACTTGATTACCATGGAGAAGCGACGGACTGTGTTGACAGCAGTCCAAGCTTGGGCTTTAGGTGAGCTGGGCAGGACAAGCAGTCGTGAGAGTGCTTGGCGGGCTGCATCAATAGGAGTACTGTCACTTAGCTGGGACCCCCCTTTGTCAATCCTCAGTTCCATTCCTGGATCTAAGGTGTGATGGTGATCCCTGGAGGAAGCTGGGATTTCCAGTTCTGACTGGTCCTCTTTGCTTGAGAGACAGTGCACTGCCAGATGGCTGCGATGAAGGATGGGACTCAGGGGTACCTGGATCCTCTTACTTGGAATGGGCAGGCCGACACGAGTGGCGGTGTTGTGCTGATTGTAGATTAGGATGGCAGCATGAGTGGGGGTGTGGACGAGCAGTCGATCACCCACAATCTCGGCTTGTGCTCTGCTGACTGGGGTGCGAGGCTTGGCCTCGGCAGGGCAGCGTGTGTTGCTGGTCATAAGCTGCAACCGGCCCATTCCTTCAGTGTGGTTTCTGAGGAAGAGCTGGTTTGGGCAGAAGTACTGCAAGTCTTTGGTGAAACCACACCTGCGAAAGTGGGGAGCCAGGCACAGCCGTGGGTTGCTGTTGTGGTGGGCTACCACATCTGAGGTGTGTTTCTTGGCATGGGTGTTACATTGCCACCACCTGATATTGACCTTGTCTTTGGGTCTGGAGA